>NW_026592510.1:10634216-10669185 GCF_907164565.1 Psammomys obesus | reverse complement strand
AAAAAAAAAAAATTCCATAAGCCACTTTTTTTGCCCTGGCTTAGTCATGTGTCTATTCCCTAATGGTGTGTCCATGGCCAGGCTGACATTAGAGTTGTGATAAATTATGCTATTTGGCCAGACTGGATCATGAGGCAACCCTTACATTTTGGAACACTGGGTTAGTCCCAGGCAAACCACATGAATAAAATGAGAGAGAAAAACAACAACAACAACAACAAAAACGGTAGTAGCAAAAAAAAAAAAAAAAAAAAAAAAAAAAAAAAAAAAAAAAAAAAAAAGGTGGGAACCAAAAGAAAAGACTATGGGTACTAGACAAATGGAAGTTTTAATGGCCCATCGAGTTCCACCATTGTGCACCCCAGGGCTATGGATTCATCACCTGATCTTCTCTTTTATAAAATGAGGGTAGGGCAGTTCTCATGTTAAAGAATCTAGGACTTCTCTGAATGGCCAACTCCTTAAAATAATTTCCCAGGCCCCTACTGACTCAGTAGGTCTGGGATGCTGGGCAAGGGTTTAGCTGCCACTGCTGCTGTTGCTGCTGATCTGAGGATCACATTCACCTAGATGTTATCTCGGTTCCTTGACACGTGGTAATGCTTTCAGCAATTATGAGTCTTCACTGTGAGGCTTAAACCAGAGCTTCTCAGAATGGGAAAGCCAATATAAGCCCATGACTGGACCCAAGACCGACAGCTTTGGCTTCCCAGCTTAGGATATACTGAGTGAGACTATCCTGGAAATACTGACTGAGTCCACCACTCGGGTACTTAAGTGGGCCGCAGTAACTGGCCCGGATAGAGTCAAAGTAGCAAAAAGCCTTCTCAATTCCAAAGCTCTGTTAGCAACTTTTGTCCTGACCCGTGTCAGCCCTTTCTCAAATCTACTGGAGAGGTAGAGGGCTTTTAACTAAGGACACAGACTAGCGTCAGGCAAACCTGGACTCTTATATTCATTTTTACTCATTAAGATCACGGGACCTTTTGCAGTTGATTTAATTACTTTGGGACTGTGGCAAGGCAGGAAATTATGCTTACAAAATTGGATACCTGTGGAATCCTTCCTGATCATGTGGTTGAGGTAAGGCTTAATTGACATAAAGGAAGCTTAGTACAGTGCCCGGCTTAGAGGAACTTAATCAGAACTAACCATGTTCCACTGAGTTCTGGCCCAGTGTGCCCCTAGATAATCCATGGCTGAGCCTCTTTTAATAAGGTATTTTTAAGTCCACGTTCAGTTATTAGTAGCATAACCAGGGGTATCCATCCCTCTAAAGCTTCCAGTGTGTTTACTGAGCGTATCTAGGTAGAAGGCATTCTAGAGTCAAATGTGTTTGGAAAATTCTGGATTAAAAGCTTTATTATGGGATTAAAAAAAAAAAACTTTCACTATGATAATTTTCAATGAAAATTTCCAAAAGGAACATTTGGTATTTGGTGGTTCCTAAACCTTTTGGGCCACGAAAATCTTTTCGTAAGGTCTTGTTAACATTGATTGGCTCTGCAGAATGCTGGGAAACTGCTCAAGAGCTTCCTCTACTCCAAAGGATCCACCATGGTGGCATTCACATTCACAGAAGCCCCACAGGGCTGGTGAATCAGTGCTGTGTATGTTAAAGTAAGGCACCACAACTAGCCAGGTGGTTCAGGATAGAGTGGCTGGCTGGCTCAGGTAGCTGCCAACACAGCAGACCTGAGGATACAGGTTACATTTGGCAACCATTTGGTAAATCATTTTTGTTTGTAACTAGAGGATATAAACATTTTGAAACAAGCCTGTTAATCTTCTCTTTCATCGGTCCTGTGATTGAAGACAGGCTTAGGAGCTGGGCAAGCTATGGGTGAATGGCCTCATTCTCCATGGGAGGAGAGGTGAGAGTTCTGTTGTAGAAGGATGTGAATGGGAGCAGGTTCCTCTTTGTATAGAGCAGGGAGGGGACAAGGGCACCTTGAAAAGGCCAAGGCTAAGGTACCATTGCTGTATCTGCCATAGGCATGTCCAACCCTGCCAGGAAGTGGTTAACTCCTTAAAAAGTTACCAGCCTGTCCTAGGTAAAGAACCATCTCGAGCATGGTGAAGACGATACCATATTTATTTATATTATAAACATGTGGTTCTGATGACTGGAAAGGAAATAGCTGTGCTTTTCAAAACAGTGCCAGATGCAAATGGGATCTCCGAAAGATGAAATGTGGGGCCATTTGGGCCTCTTGCCTTTGTCTGGTGTCTTTGGACTTGGTGAAACTGCAAAGTCAGCGTATTTTCTCGGATTTTTATGAAACTTGTTGAACTCTTTCAAGAACATAAAATAAAACAAATGGCTGTAACAGCGCTGCAACCCAACCAGCTTCACACAATGTTCTCTGTTGCCCAGTTAAGTGTTGTCGAACTTTGAAGGAGGCCTTGAGCTCGGCTGCGCATAGGGAAGTACTCAGCAATGAAGAAGCAAATGCATTCCTCTCAGGCCATCAGCAAGCCGAGGCTCCATTGCTTCAATCTCTCCTTCTAACCAGCTGGCCTCCGCCATGTCTTCATTAGCAAAAGATTTGAAAGCTTAAGCCCAGATGGACTTAAGACTGGGGGACCATCCGAATCTCTTTGCAAAAGAACTGTCACTTGCAGTTTTATGAGGGCAGCATACAGGAACGTGACAAGGATGTGGCTTTTTAATTGCTAGGAGAGGAGAGCACTTTTTTTGTTTTTAAGGCTGGTAGACTTCTGGGGCGCATGCCAAGGGTGCTTCCTAGAGCATAGCTCTGTTACCTCCTCCACCCCCTCCTCCCAAGGCTGAGATGGCTCCTAAGGCTCTTTACTAAACCTTTTCCTGGGTCTGGCTTTTCTTTCTTGGGTTCCCAGAGGCGGCCACAAGCCTGCGACTGCAAGGCCCCAGTCGGCAGCAATCGGCTTTCCTCCCTTCTGCAGTAGGGCTAGCTGTTGGCTATGGGATCTGTGCAGTGGACTGTGCTAAGCAGATGGGGAAGCCTCCAGCCCTCTCAGGCCCACATGCCCTGGCAGCAGCTTAAGCTCAAATACTCGCTTTGAGTTTCTGCGTGTTGCTAAATGAGAGTCCTAAAAGCTGCTGCCCTGGGGCTTCTGAGAGAAGAGGGCAGTGTGGGCAGGAGAGCAACAACAACACAACAAAACACCAGGCTCATAGGAAAGATCCAGCCTCGCCCCCCCACTGGAGGTCAGCAGTGGAATTCATCAGAGACAGAGCGGAGGGAGACTGAGAACTGGTCCCTTCAAAGGAGGCTTGCTAGGTAGTTGGTAACTGACGACAAAGCCATTACCACTGACTCTGTTGAGTCCAGGGCATGAGTCACTGTCTCCAGCACCTCTCCTTCTATTCCTCTTTCTGCCAGGCAGCTTGTAATTTAAATCAGGAGTCTGGGGGGAATTATGGAGCCCCCCCCCCCCCCAGGAACCCGATCTCAAGGGCACGGCTGATCAAATGATGTCAGCGGAAAGATGTACAGAGGCCTGCCGTGACCACACTGAGATCACAAGGCAGCTGCGTGATCGGATGCCGCCGCATGAGAAGGTGATGATGACTCAAAAACAACAGCGCAACAGTTCTATGCACCCCCTTTCCCCCCCCACCCCCCCGCCAAGCAAAATTCCCAGGAGGCCTGAATACTTCTTTCCAGGCTCCTATCTGGACAGGACATCGCTTCTCTTTTTGAGGGACAGGAATCCACACATAGCAAAAACCATCAGGAAGGCTTGTGGGCAGGAAAGCCACAAGTGATCTCATGAGAGCAAAGTTAGCATCTCAATCCTTTTGGGGCTGTCAGGGTTAAAGTGCAGAAATGGAGCAAGGGTGACTAATGAGTGCTCATTGATGGCCCCGGGCCACCATTTTACTTCATCTGTGCAGTGCTGTTTGCTTTTCCAAACCAGCTTTGCAGATACATTCTTGCTGAAGCCTTCCAGAAGGGAGGGGACGAGTGCAGGGGTGGCAGGGGGGGATAGTGGTCGGGTGCAGGGGACACTTAACGTTTTGAAAGAAAATAACGAGAACTTGTAGGGTTTAAATTTATACCACTTGACTCAATTAAAAAGGTGCGTGTTTGTATTTATTTGAAATATCTTACAAAATACTGATTTTTTTTCCAGTCGTAAAGTAAAAGTGGGAACATATAATGGTGAAGAACAATGTACATTATGGATGATGAATGCCTTTCTCTGGGTTAAAACTCAAGCCAAGCCTTTTGTTAAGCTGGGAAGGAATAATAGAGTGACTGGATCTGCCATAAGGCAAATATATACTACCTCCACCCACACTGATTTGTTGATAATTAAAAGCAGAAATAATGGCATAAGAATTGTGAATTATTTACCTTGGAAGCATTTTTTCCCTAATAAACTAAAGGTTCCACTTCTCAGAACTAACCGATTCTCTGTTCACTTAACTTTATCTCTCAATCATTCTTTATTTCTGCAAACTGTTATCAGTGTTACCCAGTGATTGGTGGCTACACTGTATAATTTCGCCCTGTTAAGCTTACAGTGTCATTTTCTTACACTATCTCATCTCCAATGGTCCCCTTAGTCCACTCGCTGTAAGGGCGCTGGGCTCCTGGGTATGATACAGTGTTATAATCACTTAAGGAAGGTAGGATTGATTTTGGTTCCCAGTTCAAAGGTTTCAACCCATTTTTAGTGGGGAGGTGTGGAGCAAAACATCTCAGGAAGCAGACAGAAAGAAAACCTATGATGAATTTCTTCTTTCTTTCTTTGGTTGATCCTCTATCCCTGACAGGTTTACCCAGAAGTCCACTTTTCTAATCTTTTGTGTGCTTCTTAATCTAACCCCATTGACAACATTTTCTAGCATAAGCCCATCCTGTTCAGACCTGACCACACACACACACCTAGCTCCTTCATTCATGACATTCTACTGTTGGACCTCAAAAGGCTCATGTTCATTTCATAATGCAACGTGCATTGTGTTCATCCCTAAGAGACTTCATAGTTTCAGCAGCTTCAACCTTGTTCGAAAGTCCAAGTTTAAAGTCTCTTCTAAGACTCAGGGTAAATTCTTACCTGTCTTTTTTAAAATCAAAAGGAAAATTAGACATTTATAGGATACAATGGCATTTCAAAGAGAAAAACTAGGAAAAGAAGAAACAGGTCAAAGTAAGACTGAAAGCCGGCAGGCCAAATGCTAAATCCTGTGGGTTCATGCCTGGCATCCTGGATACATGGTGGTGGAAAGCGAGTTCCAAATAACTTGGGGAAAACTGTCTATGGGTTTTGTCAGTAGCAGCTTTACAGTCTCTTACTTGAGCTCCACTAGCTTCAAGCATACCAGCCTTCCTCGGCAGATCTGATAGAAGCCTAGGGTCTACACCACAGCTTTGGTCTTCTCCCTCAAGTTTCATGAATCACCTTCTCAGGAGCTGCCTATAGGTATTCTGACGCTGCTATATATCATCTGGTCTCCTATGCTCCCCTTTAAAACTTGGGTAAATGCTTTTATACTAACCTGGTAGTTATTCTATATGCCTGCAAAACCAGCAACACACAGATGACATCAAGGCCTGCAAACAGTTTGAACAGTAGCTGGGTCCCTTTTAAGCCCATGGCTATAGTGGCTTCTGGATATGACTACACTAGGAAAAACACATACCTCTGGAAGCCTGGGACTAACAGCGTGCCCTAGAGCTCTCAGATCAAGGTCTTCCAAATGAGTTAAAAATCTTAACATCCTTAAGCCTACAAGGAAGATGCCAAGATTCCACCAGGGCGTATTTCCTATTGTCCCAGTGAAAAATATTTGTTTCCTTTTAATATCCCTGACCTCTTCAAGAGCCATGCCCCAGCTTTGAGCACACTTCTTTTTAGGGCAAAGTGAAAAAGAAAATTTAACCTTCCTACTCTATTCTTTGTTCATAATTTTCTTTGTAAACACGTCTAAAGATGTCTAGCAACCGCTGTGCTACTAAATGCAAGGAGGCCTTGAATTTTTTCATCCTATCAATTAATCCACTTTCTTTAAACTCAGCTTCAAAGTCTCAGGGCATAGACAACTTGCAGACTATCTCATTATCACAATGTGGCACAAATAGCTTGTGGTTTAATTCTCATATTTAAACGGGCTGGGAGAGATATTGGTGGGGTCAAAAATAAGACCAGGTTTAAGAAACATTGCCCGGCACTATGCTGGTCAAACCTGGTGGCACGGTAAAGTTTATTTGAGATCCTTAAGAAATGGGAGTTCCAGGGGCAGATAAGCTATTGCTCAACCCAATCCAGCAATAACTTCCCTGTACAAATGCCAAGTCTACAGCTGTTAATAAACCAAAACACCAGCCTCAGAACTCAGGAAAGAGAGTGATCCCAAGGTGCCCGGCTTTAGTATAACAAAGTGGAAAAGGTGCCTGCAGACAGAGGGTAGAAGGAAAAATGTTATATCTCTATCCCAAATTTGAGCTACCCAGTCCAGAGGGAGGGGGCAATGGGATATCAATCCTACTTGAGGGAGGATGTGAGAATTCAGTCCAGGTCCCAGACTTGAAACCTGGTACCCAGTAGCGTGAAAAGTAGTGCTGACTAAAGCCTTATCCTATAGCTAACCTACCGACTGGGCCAGTGTGAGTGCATTAGGCCAGCTGCAAATAGCCAGCTGCCTCCACCATTTCTTCACCCTAAGACTGTACAGGGGAGCAAGATACATGAGCTACCACAACAGGTTTTTTTCTCAGAGTGCAATGCCATACTTGCTCTAGGGAGACCAAGCACACAACAGAAACTAAAGGCGCCATTTGCAGATAGAGATTCTTGCCCATCTCTGGCAATTTGGTGGAGACATGTACATGTGTGAGGCTAACCCAAATTTCAGTGCTGGAAGGGACTTGGAGAACATTCACCCTCTTCCCAAGAGTCTGAAGGCTGAGAGGCTCAGCTGTGACCTCACTGGCCTTGGTGGTCCAGAAGCTCCCTCTACTATCATCCCCTGAAAGCTCGCAGCACTGTCAGGACCATGCCAGTACGTGTGCCCCAGGGAGCCAGACTCGTGTTTGAGTCTGCATCCCTGATGATTGCACTGTAGGACTTGGTGTGCTCCTGAAACGGTACAGATCTTTGCACCTGCGAAATACAGGTGTGGTCAAGTTTAACAGCTGGTCCAGTTTCTACCTTTATCGGTACATCCTCAACTTTCAGACAGCATGGTGTGGTGAGCGACCTGTTTCTCAAGGAAGGGCAAGGTAGTAGTCATAAGACTGACTATCTTCTGGGATATAGAGCCGAACCTGGCAAAGTTAACCCCAGCCCATCCCCCTGTGGGTGGAGCCTCTGGAACAATTCTAATGCCAGGTGAAGAGGTGTGGCCCCAGGCTGTCACACTAATCTTTCAGCCAGCATCACAGGTTACAGTGACCTTATACCATAGGTTCACTTAAGCAACAATAGCTCACAGGGGTGTGGACCTTGGTCCTAACTATTGTTAATGCTGTGCTGATCTTTGTGGGCTGTGGGCTCTGGCTCCTGACAGAACTCTATGACATTCATTAGTGAGTATAGATGTGACACAGAAGATAAACGTGGTCTTTTTATGGTAATGCTACCCAAGGCGAGACAAAACCCTGAATTGTCTGACCACAGGTCAGTAATTACAGATGGGTCATCTGGGATTATCCTGGATGGGAAGAGGTTTATGAGGGGATGCAACCCTCCTTAGATACTGCTCCCACATCCCAAACAATTTACTGAGTATTTGGGACAATCCTGGGTGTGGTTTGCTTTTTAGTACCAAGGGAATGACAGCATACTCCTGGCAAATCTGGACCTGGGCACCACCTAGTGCTGATCTAGTGGAAGTGACTCTAGGCTCAGAGAAAATGAAGAGACTGCTTTGATGATAAGTGCCTGTCATCCCGGCATTTGGGAGGATGAGGCAGGAGGATTATGTCAAGGTCAGCCTGAGTCACACAGCGAATTCCAGCCCAGCCTTAGCAACATAGTTAGGCTCTGCCTCAAATAACATAGAAAAACAGTTTGGGAATACTGTTGGGGCTTTGTGTTTCTGTAAAACAAACAAACAAAACCCCCAAACTGTTGTAAACAATTTAAGGAGGTAAAGGCTTACTTTAGCTCACAACTTCAGTGAGAGAATGGTAGAACAGAGCTGTTTATGGCATTCAGGAAGCATGAGGGAGAATAGCGCAGGGCCCAGAGCCAACCAATTTCCCAGTGGCCCACTCTTTCATCTGGGCTCTCTCTCTCTTAAAGTTTCTATTTTCTCTTCTGACAGCACTGTCAGCTGAGGACCAATAATTAAACACATGAGCCTATGTGGAACATTTCATATTTAAGCCACAACACAGGAATAAGTAGGGTTCCTTCAGTGATGTCTCACACCGATGACATCTAGACCTTTCAGAAGACATGACTTTATCTAGTGCTCAAAGTGTCAGCAGCCGATCAGGCAGCCCTCAGTACAAGAACACTAGCAAAGAATTTAAAGCAGCTGTTTTAGGGAAACTCCCTGTGCTGTGGGGGAAGGGTACCCCCAAACAGACACCTAACAAAGAGATGGAAGCAATTAATAAGAAATCAAACACAATCTTGAACTGAAGGTAACATGTGGTGAAATTAAAAATGCAACAGAAGGCATCAGTGGCAGTGCAGATCAAACAGCAGCGGGGAATTAGTGAGTTTGAAGACAGGCTATTTGAAAATACACATTTGCAGAAGGAGAAACAAGGTTAGGAGGGATTAGAAAGCTTGTGGGAGCTTTGAAGCAGTAAAACAAAACAAAACAAAAATAAAAACAAATGTTTGGGCTATCATGCAAGAGGGACTTTATAATTCCAAGGGGTTTGAAAGTTCATGGTAATAGAACATTATGGAAACATTGAAATGGGTTTCAGGATTTTAAAAAGAAAAAAAAAAGGACAAAAATCACTGAAAAAATTAATTAATTAATTAATTAATTAATTAATTAATTAAGGCCCGTGACATCTTAAAATCTAACTCCAAAAGGCAGAAGATGTGACCAAAAGACAAAAACTCAGCTGCTGGACAGAATTATTTCCAGCAGCTCCATCCGCGTTTGGTACCCAGGGCATGTGGTGGCATCATCTGTGCTCCACCAGTCTTTGTTAGCCTCGATGTTATGGCCTCCGCATGTCTGCTGGTTCTCTTGGGTCAGCTCTTTTGTCTTTCCTTAGAAAGATTATTCTACATTCCTGGCAAGACCAACATCCCGGGGTCTCCATTGTGGCTTATGTTTCACCCTCAGTGCTTCACAGCTGGCCTCTTCAGGTCTCCTTTCGGGGAAATCTAATCTTGCCATGCAGCGTCTGGCCTCACCCGCTCTACTCTGGGACCTTGCTGTAAGTCTCAATGATCCCACCGTTGCTGCATTCTGCGGGGGCCAGCAAAACCAGAACCACAAGGACAGTTCCTGCCGGAGATGTAGCATGGTCCTCTCTCAGCACAGCTGCAGTGGTCTCTGACTCCCTGCGGGCCTGAGCATAGAGAAACATTTCCCAGGGCTGTTCTGTTGGAGCAGTGGACCCAGCTTGAACCACTCTCCATGCAGTCTCTTTCTTCTTTTAAACACACACGCTCCCTTCTCAAATGAAAGATTTTCTCTTTTTTTCCAAACAAGATTGCAGTTTTCTCGCGTGGAGCCTCCATTGGGTAGAATCTTTTTCTCAAGGCACCTTCCCTGTTTTCCAAACGTCTAATGATCCCTCTAACAATCACAGCCACTTTGCCTGCCCTCACTTTGTCTGCACTTTAAAACACATTCATGACTTTTCCTTAACACACTAGACATTTTTCGTATTCTTCTGCTCTGCTCTGTATTCTCACAGTATAAACTTGGTTTAACACAGTGAGCAAGGACCTTGTGACAACCTTAATGTTATCCTGTGTTGAAATTTCATCATTATTTTTAATTTACCCTCTCAAACTTTCATGAGAAATTTGCATACCATTCACGTTATTTGCCTGAATATACATTTATGGCCCCAGCCTCGTTCCAGGTGGAATCCCTGCTACTCTCTGAACCTGCATCAGCAGCCTCTGCTGCCTGTACCTTCTATGGCACCCTGTTCTTTAGGACTACAGCAGAATGGTCATTAAGCTCTCCATACAGCATCCTGGGCTTTCTTGATCCTGGTGTTCCAAACTCATATACATCCTTCCAAAAGACCAGTTCCAAAGGTCTCCAAATCACACAGATTTATCAGGGCAACAACCTCAGGGTGGTTCCAATTGCTCCTCAGACACTGTTGTGAGCAAATACCAAATAGAAGCGAGTTGAAGTAGGAATCATTTATTTCACATTCTTATTTTGGGATGGTGTACAGGCCACGGTGCTCATGAAGGTCAGAGGACAATTTGGAGGAGTCAGTTTTCTCCTACTACCCTGTGGACCTGCCTGAGGTAAAACTTGGGTCATCAGGCTTTGCAGCACATGCCTCTCCCCACTAAACCATCTTACTGGCTCGGTTTGTTTCTGTCCCTTCCTAATGATGTCGAGTTTCCGTACTTCCAACTTTTTGTTATTGTTGTTTTGTTTAGTGATGAAGGAGATCTGGCTGTGACATCTGTCACTTCATTGTATGCAAGGGTTGATTCGGGTGCTCTGGATGGCTAGATGGGGGTGTCCCCTTCCTCTGTCCCAAACCTGTATGCTCCATCTGTTGAAGATAAGCTTTCCCTATAGAGGAGGACAGGTCTTTTGAAAAGGGTGTATTAGTATTAGTATTTACAGACTTTGCTAGAAATCCAAGCGAGCTCTCAAAAGCTGTTGCTTACGTGAGCCTCATGATAACCACAAAGCAAACATATGTCATATGTAAACAAAAGTCAAGGAGCAAGGAATCAAAATATACTACTAAAGTAATTTACTTAACTGCCAAGGAACATTATGAGAGACAGGGGGAGGAGAAGGGATAGTGGAAGTGGAAGAGAAGGAAGGAGGGAAGGAGAGAAGGAGAAAGGGAGACAGAGGGAGGGAGATTCCTGCAACACCTTTACTATTAATAATCACTTTGAATGTAAAAGAACTAAAATTGCCAATTAAAAGACAGTTACTGAGCAGATTAAAAAAAAGATCCAACCATAAGTTGATCATAAAAGCTGAGTTTACCTTCTAGGACACATTCCTTCCAGACAGAATTTAAAAAGAAGCAGAAACAGCCATGTTAATTCAAGATAAAAGAGACTTTAAAGCCAAAGGAATAAAGAGTAATGAGGAAGTACAGTAGACAATGACAAAAGCGTCAGTTCAGTGGGAACTAAATTCTAAATACATATGCACCAAATATACATTTATACACAAATATATATTTGTGACAGTATACAAATATACAGAGCAAGCATTACTAGACTGGATAGACTTTGTTGAACAATGTTTGGAGACTTTAACATGTCACTTTTGGCAGTGAATACAAATGACCCAGACAGAATTTTAACAGAGAAACACTGGAGTTAAAGTTTACCATGGAGTAGAACTAACAGACATCTATGGGGCACTGGAGAAAAACCAACATTTTCAACAAATAGTGTGAGAAAAACTGTACATTCTTATGCAAAAGAAAATGACGGTGGATCCCTTTATCTCACCATTTACAATGATACCCAAATAAACTCAAAGTGTGGCAAGATTTACATGTAAGTCCTGAAACTATGGAAACACTGAAAGAAAATATGAAGAGAATTATTCTGGACACTGGAATGGGAGAGAATTCTTTGGACAAGGCTTTAAAAACATAACAAAAGCAAAATAGACAACTAGGATTACAAGAAACAGAGAGCCACCTGAACTTGGAATTGGAAATATTGTAGTGAAGAGAACTCATACATTGGGGCCAAATGTTTGTTGACTGTGTAACGAGGGGTTTGTATCCAGTATATACACTCAAAAGTACCCCCAAAATTAACTTTATTAAAATATGCAATAAATTTGAACAGACATTTATCAAAATAAGGCATACAAATAGCCCACAGGTATTTGGAAAAATACAGTATAATCACCAGGGAAATACAAATAAAAAAACAGTGAGTTATTGCCTCATCAAGGAGAAAGGAAAACTTTCGCATACTGAGGGTAGAAACAGACACAGTGCAGCCATGATAGAAAACAATTTGGAAGTTTTTAAGAAAATTAAAAAAAAAAATCTTGATTCATCAGTACTGCTACTGGGCACATATCATCCCAAAATGAGATCAATATGCCAAAGAAATACCAGCACCTCTGTGTTCATTGCGCTACTGTTCACAACAGACAACAGATGACAACAAGCTAAGTGTCTATCAAGTGATGAACAGACCAAGAGAACGTGGTGAATGTACGCCATGGAATACTACTCAGCCTAAAAAGCAATGAAATCCTGTCATGTGTGGTCACGTGACTAGAACTAGAGAGCCTGAGATTAACCAAAGTCAGTCATGAACAAAAACACAGGGGGTGCCTGCTCTTGGTCGTGTGACATCTAAAATAGCTGATATCATAAAAGTAGAATGATAAGGACCAGAGACTGAGGAGGAAGAAGGGGAGGAGTGGGGAAAAAACTGAACAAGGTTCCTATGATACAGCTAGCAAGAGGCTCTTGGGGTATTACCATACAGCCTGGCAACTGTAGATAAGAATCACATACCTCAAATTTCCAAATGCTAGAGGGTGGCATTTTGAAAATTTTTACCATTACAGAATGAAGAATGTTTCAGGACAAGGCTCCATTTGTATCGGTTTAAACATTGTGCAATATATACAATGTGTCAAAGAAAAAGAAACCATGACTGGATGGCTGGGCTCTTCCCAGAGTTTCTAGTGTAAATGCTTTGATAGCCTTGGACATGGGCTGTGTAAAACATCGAGAGATGATTCTTATTTCAGGTGGCAAACCTGAGAACTGCTGTTCTGGATGACAGGTGACAGAACACTGGTAACAGAACATCCCACCTGTAGGCATGTCTAACATTTCAATATTCTCCCTCAGAGCCCACACGTGACTCTGGAATTTTTCTCCATACATTATTGTAATTAACTGGAACTTATGTGCGAAATAAATCCCCTTGTCATGCCTGTGCTAGATGGGCTTGTGCTAAACTAGGACCCAAAAGCCATATTTTAATGTTTTAACACCCCAAAGCGACTCATTAAATGTCATGAGTCCTCATAGTTTGTCATTATTCTTTAGTGATGCTGGAGAAAAAGAGCATGGGTGACAAACTGATGGTGACATGGAAAAGAGGAGAGGTGAGTGAATGTTGAATATAGTAGAGACAAGTTATGCTTGGTTATTATGCAGGCTGATACTCCATTTCATTTCAAAATGCCACTCTGAGATAACAAGAAATAGTCCTAATTGTTTTTATTTCATTGCAGGCTTCTTTAGGATAGCTGTTTTATGCTGGGTTCTAAGGCTACAATGTTTATCAAGTAGGCAAAAAGAAAGAACAGGAATCAATGCCACATTTTAGTTAGGATTATCTTCAAGTGAAAAGTCAACAAAATAATCCCATGGATACAAATGTCTAGTATTTAGTTACTCAAATGTAAAACAGCAATGTCCCTTGAGGTAAATATAGAAAAAATAAATGTATTCTATAGGAACCTTCAGAAACTATTTTCCTAGAATGTGATGGCTGAACAGAAACAAATATGACAAAATATTGATCACTTCTTAGGCTATTCATAAATGTAGGCAAGCATGTGTGTGTGTGTGTGTGTGTGTGTGTGTGTGTGTGTGTGTGTGTGAAATAGTTTGTGAAACAAAACAGTAATTCAAATAAGGAAAGCTGTGTCAGTCAGTCAATAGTTATCTGGAAATTATAATGAAAATCAAAGGCATCAGGTGGGTAAAAGTTTGAAAAGATGGAAATACCAAACTCGCAGAGGATTGGAATAATATGATGCGATTTTAACAACAATGGCTCCAATAGGCTCATATGTTTGAATGCTTGATCCCTAATGGGTGGAACTGTTTTGGGAAGGATTAGGAGGTGTGGCGCTGTTGGAAGAGGTATTTCACTGAGGGTGGACTTTGAGTTTTCAAAAGTCCATGCTGGGCTCAGTCTCTGTCTCTGTCTTTCTCTCTGTGTATCTGTCTGTCTCTGCCTCTGGCTTGTGGATAAGCTGTAAGATCTTAGCAACTGCTCCAACTCTGTACCTGCCTGCCTGCCGCCATGCTTCTCACCATGATGAGCATGGATAAGTTGCCTGGCTCATGGTGTCTCTTCACAGCAAAAGAACAGTAACTAAGATAGGCATCTTCTCATGTAGTGAAGGTAGAAAGGGAAATCAATTAAACCATTTTGGAAAAATAGTTTGGCTTGTCCAACAAAGGGGACGTTACTTAAATTTCATAGCCTACGACCATATTCCTAGACACTTCTTAGAAACGAGCTCCTGTAGGGCAGGGAGACCACTTGCCACAATCCCAGCAATGACACTCCAGATGTTCACGGCATAGCAAAAACAAGGAAACAGTGAGTGTGAGTGCGAGCGTGACACAGTAACAAGCTGACCGCTGTGCAGCAAAGAAACTGACATTCTTCAAATAGAGCATAGATGACTTTCATCAATACAGTGCTAAATAAAAATAGTTTACAAAAGAACTTTTCCTATAGATATTTTTAAAAATGTATAAAACTAATAATAACCTATGGGGGTTAATACTTACAGGATAGAGCGATAGAGGAGAGCAATTACGACCAATGTCAACAGAGAGTTAGGCGAGATTAAAGCTGTTGCTGTCATTAAGAATGGGCACCAAGAGGGACGGACGATGCCCATGCTTGCTGACAATATTGAGGGAGGGGAAAACAAACAGACAAGGAGGAATATAGCATCTATTTCAGAACACTTAAAGTGGACCTGAGAGCCCCTTTTAGCCCAGGTCTCAGGCACATCCACAGCTGTGAACTGACCTCATGACATACCCACCTAGGCACATGTCCCTCTGTGTCTGTCAGAAACAGCCTTGCAATTGAAATTCACTAGCCTTTGAACCCTTTCCCCTAAACTGGCCAGAGACACAGAACGTTGCAAACTGTTAATTGGAGATGAGATGCACAAGCGAGACAATGCCCCAACAAACAGGTTAAGCCCTGAGCACGTCTTTAAGGCTGCTTGAAGTCGGTGTTTCTAGATAGAAATCCTATGAATTTCTAAACGAACCTAATGCTTTTGGTCTTATACAGTTTGATTTCAGCTCTGACCACAGTTTACTGAGCTAGATAGTAATCAAACACACAGTATTGAAATTATGTATTATAGAGTTTATTGAAATCTCTGGATCATGGTGTATTTCACAATAAAAAATAAGTTTTCTAACTCTCCATTGTAAGAAACTTTTTTTTTTATTATTATTTGTTCTGCATGCATGGAGATTCTGGAAGAGAGAGAATATAATTGCCCCACTGATTGTCTGTCCTGACCCATCAGAACAGTTTGGAGTTCACAAGTGCTGTTCTTCAAAGACTAGTGGAGGGAGCTGGAGGTGAAGACTGAGGCTGGACACAACTCACTTGCCGAACACTGTCAAAACCAACAGAGAGAAAATGCCAAGATCAAAGGTGCTCACTGGAGAACCACAGTCAAATCTCTACCAAACCCTGACTCCAACGCTAGAAACATAATTGATGTGCATATGGCCAACAAGAGCACAGGTTAAGATTCTTCCCACATTGTCCTAATCCAGCCTATCCTCCCTACTCAAATAATGTGTGACAGTGTAAAAGTGGTCAACCTGTCCCTTCTTTATCCATAGAGTCAGACTTCAGCCTTTCATCGTGGTCACTTCTCTGTTGAGTTTTTCTACAGTAATGAAAGAAACAGGAAGGAACTGAGATTTGGTGAAGCATGCTGAGATGCAGTGTTCCTGCCTGCTGGGAGATGGAGTAGAAACCATGCTTGTCATCCATGGATCAGCTCATCTTGCACAAAGAAGCCAATACAGTCCATTAAAGGGTGGCAAGATGACTCAGCTGTAAGAGCATGGTTCTTGGAAAGGACTGGGGTTCAGTTCCCATGTGAGGCAGTTCACAACTAACTCACTCCAGTTCCAGGGATCCAGTGATGCTCTTTTTTTTTTTCTCTCTCTCACTTGCTCAGATATACATGCATATAAAAATGTGCACTAAATAAAAGGATAGTTTTGCCTTTCTGTGCAGCCCAAGGCCGGGTCTATACTGTGTTGTTCTTGATTCCTGCCGTAACTTAAAGAGAAAGTTACACATTGTCTGGAGCCCTTGGTGTCCTGGAGATAAAGGAAGAAGGGGCTGTCCTCAAATTCCTTGCCACAGGGACCCACTTAGGTGGCACCAACCTTGACTTTCAGATGGAGAAATACATCTACAAAGGGAAGAGTGATGGAATCTATGTCATAAAGAGGATCTGGGAGAAGCTGTTGGCTTGCTGCTCGGGCTATTGTTGCCATTGAAAACCCTGTTGATGTCAGCATCATCTCTTCCAGGAACACTGGCCACAGAGCTGTGCTGAAATTTGCTGCCACTGCCACTTGAGCCACTCCAATTGCTGGTTGCTTCACACCTGGGACTTTCACTAACCAAATCCAAGCAGCGTTCAGGGAGCCACGGCTTCTAGTGGTGACTGATCCCAGGGCTGACCATCAGCCCCTCACAGAGGCCTCTTACATCAACCTGCCCACCATCGCTCTGTGTGACCCAGATTCTCCTCTTAACTATGTGGACATTGCCATCCCATGCAACAACAAGGGAGCTCATTAAGTGGGTCTGACATGGTGGCCCGGGAAGTACTGCGCATGTGTGGCACTAACTCTTGTGAGCACCAGTGGGAAGTCATACCTGATCTTGTACAGAGACCCAGAAGAGAATGAGAAGGAGGAGCAGGCTGTTGCTGAGATGGCCGTGACCAAGGAGGAATTCTAGGACGGCGCCAGCTCCTGAGTTCACTGCCGCTCAGCCCGAGGTAGCAGACTGGTCTGAGGGTGAGCAGGTGCCCTCTGTACCCATCCAGCAGTTCCCTACTGACTGGAGTGCCCAGCCAGCCACTGAGGACTGGTCAGCAGCTCCCACAGGGCAGGCCACTGTGTGGGTTGGAGCCACCACTGAATGGTCCTGAGCTCCTCTGCAGACGCCTGAGCAAAGGAGAAAATGGTGGAAGAACAAAAAAATTCCTAAAAGCTGAAAAAAAAATATGAATGTTTATGTAGCCACACCCTTCTCCATAGCATCACCTTGATAGTGAACCACTCTGAGCCTAGAGTGGCTCGGGAGTCATATTTATCACAAGAGACTCAAAAAAAAAAAAAAAAAAAAAAAAGAAAAAAGAAAAAAAAAAAGATTTGTTGTGGAGTCTGCATCTATTCTTTTAGAGGGTGGAGCAATTAATAAACATTAACTCGTTAACATTAATAGAAACGGAATCCTACTACACCGCAATCCAGAGTTACCGTTGTATTGGCTTCGGACACCAACCACCTACTTTGCTTTTCCATAAAGCCCCTGCTATTGATGGCTTCTGGACCGTCTTTGGCATCCACAGTCCCCATCTGATCTCATTATTTCGGATCCATGCACCCTGGCGGGCGCTGTATCTTCTGTCTTTTGGTCCTCCCATCATATAAACAGGATTGTTTTATGACTTCTTTTCTCCAGAGCTTGGGGTTTTTGTCCTGGCTTGGTTTGTGCTTCATGTTTAAGGATGGAAACCTAAGCTCAGGGTGAAGGTCTCCAGCTCCCAGGGGGCCCTTCAAGGGGTGACCTCCTTCTGTGGGGGATACCATTTGTCCCTGCGGCTTTTCTGGGGGGCCCCGGGAGCTAAACATTCCAAGTTGGCCCAAGCACTTGGCAGACAAGCCCCCTGATTGTTGCTGGAGACCCCAGGTCAGTTTGGGGCGGAGCAAGCCTTTTAGGAATCCAAGAGGCTGGGACACAGGCATGCTGATGAGGGAGAAACGTGCTGAGGAGAAGGTAGGCCTCGATGTATGCCCCGCTGGACAAAAGCTGCTAGTGTCAGCTTGATTTGCAAGATCAACATTCATGAGTTCCACTGCTTAGAAAGGGGGATTATCTACAAACCAGGGTCTGAATGGGAGCCATAAATAAGTGATTTCACACTACCAAGCAGGAAGAATATTCTGCCTTCTAAATTATTCTGAACAGCATGTTCGGCCCCTCCCAGGTTCCCACCAGTGACTAACCCGGGGGCGGGAGGTGCTCAAATAATGGACCTCTTGGCGAAGAGCCTCTGCCTCCTCCAGAGGGTACCCCTCTTGCAAAGCCCGGGTGCAGCCCCAACTTCACTTCCGAAATCCAATCCAGGTTTTGCCTCCTACCGCCTCTGTGGCCCATTTCAGGCTTGGGATGTTCCGGGCAAGGATTTCTCTCCAACCACAATTCGCCCTGCTCTGCTGGGGTTCCCAGGCTGTGCACGTCTCAAACGTGCTCGAGTATTCATCAAAAGAATTGGGAGGGTCTTTCATCCGCTGCCTAAGTAGGGACATGCTTCTAGCCACCCCATTTGTAGCTGGGTTTGCTCTGAAATGGAAATGTACCTCCCGATGCAAGGAAAGCGGGTGGAAGGTTCCCCCTCCTCCACTCTGGGCAATGAATTTCTCATTTTTTTGCCTTGCCCTCCTCCATCCTTTGTGCAGGCTTTGCTATGTTAACTCCGTGAGGCCCTTTTTGCATGGGACTTGCCCTTTCCTCTCTCATCTATAGCTACAATGGGGCTTTCTCTGGATGGCTTCAGGATGTCATCTGTACCTTCCTTTTTTACGGAAAGTTGTTTGGGAAGACACAGGGCAGACACTGTCAGATAGTCCTGAAGTGTTAGAGATTTATTTATGCCTTGGTGAGTGTTTTGCCTGCATGTAGGTATGTGCACCCCGTGTGTGCCCCGGTGGAGACCAGAAGGGGGCATTGGATTCCCCAGAAGTTACAGGTGTTTGTGAGCTGCTGTGTGCTTTCTGGAATCCAAACTCTGGTCCTCCACAAAAAACAGCCAGAGCTTTCAACCTCTGAGCCACCTCTAGCGCCCCACCCTGGTCACTAAGGTTTTAAGGGGTATGGTCTAGGGTGATGGCAAAATATGGAAAAACTCACTGCTGCCCGTTTACCTGGCCAAGCATCTAGGATTCTGGGGTTATTGTTTCAAATCGTCTCCATATTGCCTCTATTTTCCTTGGCTGAACCCCACTTAGTGGCTAACACGCTAGATCAGGGAGGGGCAGCCTTCTCTACAGATGGTGAACAAGAATCCGTGGAAGGAAGCTTTGTCTATGGAGACCCATTGACGAATAGACCTGGAAAGATTGAAATGCTGCAGGCCCAGAGGCTAACTACCTTATTGTGGGCTACTTCTAGCCCTCTAGGACAGCCATCCCTTGCCCACATCTGTGTCTAACCTAACATCTTGTAACTTTTAGATAGAAAGCTTTTGGAATCTATTAACTTAGCTCCCACTAATGCAAGGCTAAGGATGTTATTAGCTAGCTAGCATCTTGGACCTACAAAAAGCATCCCCCTGTTTTGCTCTAAGTAACTTTCTGATGTGCCCAGTAATGAGTGTATTTTAAACTTGTCATGATTTATGGCCGTCTTTGTTTTATAAAACTTCATGAATCCGTTTCCACATTGAAACATAAAATTTGAGGTACTCTAAATCTGTGTTCCAAGGCCATGGTCATTCAAAATGGCTCCAGAATCAACATCTCTTACTTTCTGTAAGATGAGAGCTGTGATCTTTGCATCAACAGCTTCCAGAGCAGGACAATAGGATGGCGGAGAGTAGAAATGAATGGCTCAAGCTTCTCCCCTACTAGTTAATGCCAGCCTCAAAGGAAGTGTGAGGGTGAGAAAGGGTGAAAGAAAAGAGGAGAGGCAGCCTAGGTATGAGACTGAGGGCTGAACAAATCTGACCGTGGTGAAATAGAATAGAAGACAATTGTTTCTGGCCAACTCATCCAGGGAAGATGGCACATTAGGACTCTGTGCAGTGTGTGACACTAGCTGGAGGTGAGGGTCCGCAAGCTTCATCAAGTATTGGTAGGCAGGAGTCTTCCCATCCCTCCATAAAGGTGGACAAGGCACAGGGAAGAATGCCCTGCTAAACAAACAAACAGCCCATAGCTGGCCTGAGGGCCACTGTGAACCTAGCACATTGTAGGAGAGCAGGGCTCACTCATTAGGCACTTCAGCAGAGACACAGGTTAAATAAATGCAGACTCTTGAGAACCCTGGTCTCCAAGGCTCAAAGAAATCTTCCTCAGCACAGTGTAAAAGAGTTCATATACCATGCTACCTTTTGCGAAAGAAAAAGAAAATGAGAATATACGTGTGTGTGTGTGTATAGAATATATGTACATATGATACAGGAGAATTCTATTGGGAAATAGGAGAGAAATTACATTTGGTACACTTTGTGAAAACTTATTTTCAAAAGCTTGTTGATTTTCAATATATGTAAATATTAAAACAACAAATGTAGGAAGAAAAAAAAAACCCAAAACCAAGCTACAAAAACAAACTTAACTATATTTCAAATGAACAATCAACACCTAAGAAGGAAAAACAGAGGACTCAAGGGATTTAGGAGCAAGAATTAGACTATGCTGTGACAGGACTTGGGTAGTGCGGAGAATGGGGAGAGCTGCAAATAAATGCTAAACTCTTTTAAGATGTTGGTTTCTGTAGCAGCATAAACAGAATGGCTGCAATATCTTTTTGTAGCTTTTGTGACATTATAAATGTGGGCAAATACATTAATGAGAGCTGTGCTCTCACTGTGAGGGGAGAGATTTGTAAATGCAGGAAGGGGAAGAAGGCAAGAACGATATAGGAAGAATGGTACAGAGTTGGAGTTGTGATTTCTGAGACAGATCTGTACCTCTGTGTATCACACTGTGAATACCTATCCTATACTGCTATGGCTTGATCTAAAATGTCATGCAAATAGCCAAGGTTTTAAATGCTTGGCTACCAGACTATGGTGATATTGAGAGTGGGTGAATCACTTATAGGTGGGGCAGAGTGGGAAGAGGTTAGGTCATTGAGGGTACGCTCTTGAGACGGGTGTTAGAATCCTGGCCCCTTCTTCTCTTTCCCTTCCCTATCACCATGCAGTGAGCAGCCCCAAACAACAGTGTGAGTGACCATGGATTGAAACCCATGAGCTGAAATAAACCCATCTTCCTTGTAATGCTCGAGGTCACTGAGGATGGGTATGTTGAGGTTTGTTTATTTATTTATTTTAAAAAACGCTATTTTCTTTGACTTAGCTGTTCTCAACCTTCCTAATGCTCCGACATTTTAATACAGTTGTTCATGTTGTGGTGACCCCCTAACCATAAAATTATTTTCACAGCTATTTCATAATTGTCATTTTGCTGCTGCTATGAATCACAGTGAAAATATTTTTTGAGATAGCCATGACCTACAGAGATGGAGGACCACTGCTTTGGATCAAAAGAATGGCATCTACTTCTAGCCATGGAAAGCATGGAAGTTATCCCCAGTCTTTCTGCCATGAAATTGCTTATCCACCATGTGGCTGCTTAAAAATGGCAGAGCTGGGTTTTTGTTTGTTTATTTTGTTTTGGCCAGACATTCTGCTGACCTACTTCAAAGATTAGAGCATTAGATATTATTGTCCCCAACCCTTAAAAGTTAATTCAGTTGGGCTTGTTAACCACTTTTCTAAGAAAGCAGCTCTCAGGAAGGCCTAAAGCTGTGCTGAGGAGATGGGAGAAATATTACTCCTTCAATGAGATAGCGTAGCTGTCCTTCCCGGAAGCTCAGCCCCATACTCTTGACTGCAGACTCTTCACCTTGAAGCTCTGCCAAGCCTGCCCACCTGAGCTCTCAGAAAAGTGTAATTTCTCTTTCCTTCAGCCTCTTTCAGATACAGACTGAAGTTTGGGCATGTTTTCCAGCTCACTCTGGGCTTCCTCACTCCTTTCTCTGAATGTATCCCTAGCCCTTCTGCCATGAAACTGCCTCTCTACCTCGTGGCTGCTTGAAAATGGCATAGCTGCTTTTTTTGCTGTTCTTCATCTCCCTTCTCCTGACAGCTAGTGAGACAGTCAGCCTGCCTGTGCTGTTGCTTTTCTTTGAAACTCTAGTAAAGTTTTCCTTAAGCTTCCTTATGAGTCCATTCTCAATTCTTTTTCTAATGAGACAAGAGACCTAAAAGCAAACTTCAGGTGCCTTGATAACAGTACATTGATATTTGTCACTATGATAGAAACAGATATTTGTCACAAACAGATATTTGTCACTATGATAGAAAGTTATCTGTGCACTCTCTCCCTCACTTCCTCTATCTCTGACCACACACACACACACACACACACACACACACACACACACACACACACATACACATTTCTAGGTATCCCAAATGGATTGATTTCAGGTTCCACTGGATTTCAAAATCCATACTTGACATAGTATGTCAACAAGGTAAAGATCCTTGCTGCCCAGCTTGTCGAGCTAAGTCTAATCCCTGGAAGTCACACACTAGAGTGAGAACTAACTCTCACATATGCACCCTGTGGTCCATACATGCCTGCCTTCCAGCCCTCAAAGAAATAAATGCTTTAAAAAAAATGGTATAGTATCTGCATTTAACCTATGTGCATCTTTCCCTATACTTCAAAACAGTTCTAATACAGTGTAAATGTTACTTCCAGTTTAAATAGCCATTACCTTGTGCTGTTTAAGGAGCGGCAAGAAAAAAAGTCTACAGTGCTTGGTACAGCTTCAACTTTTTCCGAATACTTTAGGCTCACAGTTGATTGAATTTGTGAATATCCAAAGGTAATATATAACATTTAATGAGAACCTGGAGTCTCTTCTGGTGCCCCAGTGTAAGAAAGTGCTCAGAACACGAGGAGAGTTTGTCTGGAGGGCAGGAGGTCCTTTCTGACATGGTACTGAGACAGTTTGGATGCTCAAAGGATAAAGAGTAGTAACAACCTGTGAGTCATTGGAAAGAAAAATGGGAATTCAGCCCATGTGTGTGCAAGGCAGGTTGATTTTTTTTTTAAAGACAAAGTGTTATTATGTGGCCCTGTCTGGCTTGGAACTCTCTGTGTAGAACTCCCTGGGTCGACCCATACTCACAGAGACCCACCTGCAGCCACCTACCAAGTGCTGGGATTAAAGATGTGTGCCACCACTCCAGGCCTCAAGTCTAACATCAATTGTTATTTAGAGGGAAGTTTTGATAAGTCACGGGCAATTTTTATGGTCTTCATTTTCTGACCACAGATTGCTCTTTAGTCACAGGAAAAAAAAAATGTAACCACACAAGTTACCAGTGTGAAATGGTAAGCAACAATTTCAGGCCCATTGGCTATGCATTTTAACTTCTGAGTCACCTGAAAGCGAAGTGAAGGCCAGGCGGAGGAGACGGCTCAGTGGGTAGAACGCTTGTCTCACAAGCGTGAGAACCTCTGCGCAGATCCCCAGAACTCAAGTCAAGTAGGAAGTGGGAGCCCATGACTGTAATCCCAGAGTTCCTCACTGCAGAGGTGGGGGAGCAGAAACAGGAGAATCCCTGCAAGCTCATGGCAGGTATGTTCACACATGCTCACACAAGTATATAAACACACACACACACACAAACACACACACACAAAGATAAAAAATGAAAGACAGACAGAATTAGATAAATGAGAATGAGATAAATATAGAAAGAATCAGCTTTCTGTATTTTGCTATGGCTAGCCATCTTTCACAAGGTGTTTATTTTACAATTTCACTGGTAGGAGCTGGGGTTTTTAGGAAAATGGGGAGAATTCGTGTTCTTAGACTTGTCCTTTGTTGTTGTTGTTGTTGTTAGTAACAGTTTGTTAAGACACAATTTATACCCTGTAAAATCCACAGGCTCCAGGTTGGACAGCCGTCCTGACTGGGGAACCTCAGAACATTTCCCTTTCCTCCTACAACATGGCCATCCATATCTAAGAACCCACATTTTGTCGCATTTCCTTCCCTTTTCAGTGGAAGGAGAACACTGATCTGCTTTCTATTCGAATACTGGCCCGTTCTGTGCTTATATAAGCAGATTCACGTGGTATGTCTTTTCCCACTGGGCATAGGTTTTCAAGGCCCGTAAGTTCAAGGCTCCTAAGTAATACACCAACAAGTTATTGGCATTATTACTTTTTTTTTCTTTTTTCTTTTAGCGTTATTACTTTTGTTGTGAAGATTGAATCTACAGTTTTATACATGGCAGCCTTAGGCTCTGCCATTGAGCTGTGCAGCAGTCAGTGCCTTCTAATTGTCAAATACAAATCCATCATATAGATATGACTATTTGTTTATTCATTCATCTGTTCAAAGAAAGTTGGCCTGATTTTATTTTGGGATACTATGAGTAATAACTACTTTTATGAACGTTTATGTACAAGTTTTTATATAGGCATAGAGACACACCTAGGAGGGTTGGGAAAATCTATGAAGCGAATCATTGGGTCATATGGCACCCCTGTTTAAAGATTTTTGGTACTGCTTCAGCTAGTGTCTTACGTAGTGTATGTATCCCAAACTGGCCTTGAACTCATCATGTTACTGAGGATGATCTTGAACATCAGGTCCTCCTGCCTCTACTTCCCAAATGTTGGGATTACAGATATGTAAGTACCAATATGCCTGCCTTCTAAGTTTTATTATACTTTTGAGTACATCATATATTTCCAGAATCGCTTATCTCACATCATTGCTGTAACTGCCTAACTTTTTCTGTGGGTCCATGAGAGACACATTTCTTCAGAAACCCATCCCTGAACAGATTCCGTAGGTTTAATCTAAGTTTTTCTGCTCAGTGAATACACTGCAGCCCAGCCTGTTCCAACTGTGCCAATCACCCTAGAACTTGTGCTTTCTGTGTCCCATTATGTCTGAAATATCTTTAAGCACACACCTTTTGTCCCTCCCCCCCCCAAATAAAGAAACCATGAGCTTCTGGAAAGTAAGATCCATATATTAACACCTTTCATCATGCTTAGTCAAGTATGTGATCTAATCAAATGCTAAATGTTAAGCACATACTATCTGCTATACTTCTTAAATTCCTTTAGAGCACTTAGCTGGGTGTTAGGCATATAAAAGGTGTTTACTTAATGTTGAAATAAGTGGATTTCAGCTTCCTAAGATGGCTCCCTAAAATTACTTCTAAATTTGAGCTTAGCATGACTCCTCTTTGACAAATATAGTTTTGGCAGCCAGCGTGCTTCTTCTACCTAGCAAGTAGCAAATCTTCCCATGCCTCAGCAAGGATGCTCCTCCCTGATACATACACTTGACAGTCTTCTGATGTATTTGGTAGGGGAAAAGGGAAAGAAACGAGCAAGGTATTTCCCTCCTTTTTCTAATCCATAGCAACTTTCCTGAGAAACGCTGGCTTTTGTCCATTCTTAACTTTCCTCTCCAAAGCACTATTTTGCAGCAATGTTTTTGCCACTGTGCTAGGCAGAATAGGAAAGCAAGGACTTTAGCTTTAAACCACAACACCCATGCCTCATAGGCTCCTTTCTCATTATTTCAGCCCCCAAAATCTTGTCTTTAAATATATGTATATATATACAGCAGAAAGGCTCATTCAAGCAATAACCCTAGTTAATAAAAAGCATGACCAGTCAAGACATTATACTAACAATACTGTGCCCATCATTTCAACAAACAAACAAACAAACAAACAAAAAACCCCACAAAAACTAAATCATATACATTTACTCAGCATTGCTGTCACCTCTTTTGAGGATTTACGGGCTTTTAGTGACACAAATACATGTGAGAGTGCTAAGAGACAGAGCATTCTGGATCACAGAATGACTGTCATGCCCAAACTAAACTCATTATACTTCTTCCTCACAAGGAAGCAGAAGAAAGAGAGACCAAGCAAGCAGCATCAGAAAGCAGACACGGGGCAGCTTCACACTGCCATCTTTAGAAGTCAGACCTTGTTTCTCACAGCTCTCCTTGTACTGAGATTCCTTCCAGGCTTGGGTGGGGTGGGGTGGCATGAATGGGGGTGAGCAGGAGATCTCGGTTTGTTTATTGGAACTACAGTGAGGATATCTAAAAGATAGTCTCGCCCTCTCATCTACAATTAACATTTTCAGTTACATTTGCACCTTTGCTGGGATTTTTCTATTTGAATTACTCACTTCTCTTTAAAACAGGGCCACATCTGCACAAGCTTCAGCTGTGCATTCCTCAGTTTAATGGAGGCCACTCTCAGGGAGACTGGCTAGAGGGATGCTTCCCCTCAGTGTTGGTATAAGGTTCTTGTGGGATGTGTACAATTTGCCCTTGTATATTCAAATGCTGATTTCTCTATCCCACTATCTGGTTTCAATCCGGACATTGCACTGTGATGTTTATTCTAAGCATCACCTGTCCCAAGTTTGTGTAAACACGCCACCATTTGTTCTCTCTATTTTCAATAAAACAACCAGCCAATGCTGTGCAATGGAGAGAATAAGGAGGGACATCCTGGTCCCGAGGGGAGGAGAAAGAAGAGAGTGGGAGGAGGAGAGCAGAGATCAGGAGGAGAGAACTTGGAACCATGAGGAGAGATGAACCGTATCTAAGATATGACTAAAAACAAGTATAATGTGGGAAAATCTGAATGTTAGGAAACTATGCCAGCTTGGAGGTTTAGGAGGGAGTAACTATTGCCCAGCATTGTGCTCGATGTTAACGAAATACATCCTAGTCTCTGTGTGGTGGTTTGGGTAAACAGCTGGTTTAGGAATAACCACTGTTTAGCTAAAAGATAAGTCAGTAATGAATATGAGTCACCAACAGCACCTTGGGATAATGATTTAGACAGAAGCCTTTCCCTGAGTCTCCTCAGGAACTCTGAAATATTTGGGGTAATGATTTAGACAGAAGCCTTTCCCTGAGTCTCCTCAGGAACGCTGAAATATTTAGACCATTAGAAGGTTGAATGTGGTCTTTGGTTCTCTGAGCTGTGGACCTTTGGCTCTGGGGACTGTTCACGTGTCAGATATTGATCTTTGCCAAAATGGAGGGATGTGTTAAAACTGGCTTAGAAGTCTCTAGCCATTAACAACAACAACAAAAAGCTTAAAAATGTTATCTACCATTCAAAATAGAAGAAAGTCACACACTCCGCCCACTTTGGCCCCTCATGTCTTTGGGCAGCTGGGACACGTACAACAGTTTACAAGCTCATCTGCACCATGGATCTCTTTGTTCCTAGATGTCACCACCTCTGAGGCCCATCGGCTCTAAGCCAGTTGTATTGTATTCAGACTTTATTCTCCTATCCTGCTCACCACTTGTTACTATCTAATTTAACAGCACATGTGACCCTGATTTACCCAGATTATCATCTTCTAGGGCAGATGCCTCCTAAATGACTTAGCTCATTGCTTGCTGTCTAGACCTAGAGCCTATCACATAGCAGATGCCCAAAAAGTATCTGTGGATGACTGGACAACTAATTTAGTCATATTCTATTTATATTTGAGACAGGGTCTTGCAAGACAGCCTAGACATGTCTGGAACACACTATGTAGCCCGGCCTCAAACTCATGATTCTTTTGACTCTACTTCCTGAATGCTAGGATCATAGGCACATACTGCTGAATCTGGCTTGAGCCTCATTAGTGAAACACAAGAAATTAAAATCTCAGAAGTTGCTATTAGAGGTAGCAATCTATTTGGTGTGTTTAATAACTGGCAGAGTTTTGGGTAATGCATAAAACTAGGTATGTGTGTGGGAGCACACCTGTAATCCCAGCACTCAGGAGGTAGATACAGGAGGATCAGGAGTTTAAGGGCATCTTTGGCTGCATAGGCCTACCTGGGGCTGTATGAAACTTGGCTTGAAACAACAACAGAACAGAAATGGTGTACTGGCTGCTGACATACAGAGGGTGTGAGAAATAAGCTCCATCTGTGAGAGCCAAAGTTATGCTCTAAGTTTTACTTGCTCTGCCTAAGAGGTTCATAAAACAAACATGCCTCTAACCCATAAGCTCCTTGCCCAAGGACAGATACTTCCTGAAACGCTAGAGCCAATTGTTTGTGTAAGATAATAAGCCACACATTTCCAATCCTCTAATCAAGTTTGTTTGACCCAATTGCACTGAGTGTGTTTGATCACATGTTGGTGCGAGGGACACAGGCAAGAAATACAATCAGGATACATGCTTGCCCCTGATTGGACCTGGTGGGAAGGACATGACCTTATGGGTTTGCCTTTATAAGCCTGTGTAAAATGTGACCCATTCCACTTTCTGAGAACTGCAGAATGGACCTGGTCAGAGTTCATCATCCTGGCCAGAATTTAATTAAAGCTTGCTTCAAATTTGGCTCAAAATTGTGACAGTGATCTTATTCTCGCTTGGAGGGATTAACACGCCCTTGAGGCATTAAAACCCAATATATGTAGTAAGTGCATAAAATTAATAGCAAAGCCAGAAACAGTTTCAAAGCACCAACGGAGCCTGCATGACCTAACCATTCAGAGGGGGTATTTATAGCGGTATTTATATGTTTAGGATAAGGTGGGGAAATTATGTTTTCAAGTCCAGCCTGATGACAAAAAGAATTAGAGCCCATCTTAGGCTAAGTAATGAGACCCTATCTCAAAAAAGAGCAGGAAAAGCAAGAGGAGAAAAAGGAAGAGGAGGAGGAAGGGAAGAGAGTGAGAAAAAAAATCACTAGTTCCAAGGAAGTAGTAGGGTTTTATTTTTTTGTTTTTCGCTCCCCCCCTCCCCCCGGTGTTTTTCTGAAGAATTACACAAATCAAGACAGGTTTCCTGGAGGCCATTTAAGCTGCCACACAGAAGGAAGATACAAAAGTTAGCTAACTATAAAATTAGGGGAAGAGTCCACATAAAATATCTTAGTTTGACAGCAATTACCAAGTTCCAAGGTTCCTGAAACCACCCTAGATTCCGATAACTCAGCAGAAAGACTCACTAATAGCAGCTATGCTCTTACCTGTGGTCATGGTTTATTTACTGGTGTTTTGAGACAAGGTCTCGCTCTCTAGTCATGTAGCTGTAAAAAGAACATGATTCAGAGTTAAGGATAGGAAGTGGCTCTGGAATGAGGGAGGGATAGCGTCCTCAGTGCTATGTGTGATAACAGAGCACTGACCCTAAGGAAACCCGTCTAACCCTCCTTGGCTCCATCACAAACTCACCGCTCACTTGACTGCTCTCAGTTTGCAGCCTTTTGAGCACTTAAGTTCATGTCCTAACATCTCAGACCAAATCAAAGTCCCAATCTTGAACCATACTGATAGCATGTGGTTGACCCAAGATTTCAGGGTACACAAAGACCCCCTCTCTCAGGTCTGAGATACCAGGGCTTAATGGCTATTCACATATCCTCTATTTGGAGTAGATAAATTCTCCATAACATGGGAGGAAAGAAATTAGATATATACTTCTAATCAGATCTATAGTGATTCAGCCAAGAATGGGTGATTACTCTTTCAGGGAAATAAAGAGATCTCCAGTTTCTCAGTTTTCTTTCTCCGAAATGGCATCTTTCTCTACAGCCTAAGTTAGTCTCGAACTTACAATGTCCCTACATGGCTCAGCTTCCAGAGTGCTGGGATTATAATTCCACATTACCAAGCTTGGCTTTGTAGATATTTTCACAAAGATGCCTGTTTGTAAAAAATTAAAAGCAGGTATTTCAGATGATCATATGTAGCTTGGTTGCAAATACTTCACAGGCTGACTATAATTAACTATGATTCTTTTCTTTTTGTTTTGTTTGGATTTTATTTGAGACAGGGTCTCTCTGTGTAGCCTTGACTGTCCTGGACTCACTTTGTAAAGCAGCTTAGCCTCAAACTCACATCGATCTGCCTTGCTCTGCCTCCCCAAGTTCTGGGAATACAGGTGTGCACCACTGCACCTGGCACATGATTCTTTTCTTACATAATATTTATTATCATTTCTTCCAGAATTTCATACAATGTATTGTCATATTTACCATGCTCCTATTCCTCCCCCAGATCTTTCCAGATCCACCTCATCTCCTCCTCCTCCTTTTTTTCTCTTTTTAATTATTATTGTCACATGGATATATGTGTATCGGTATATGAATACAACCTGATGGTCCATTTAGTACTGCTCATAGGCATATGTTTTTAGGAAAATGCCATTTTCTTGATTTTACAGCAAAATCAAACATCAAACCACAAATGAATCTGGAGATGGAGAAGTTAACTGTTGGTGTATAATGAATTACTACAAAAGTTAATGCTTCAAAATAACGCACTGTGTTTGTTCTCGGTTCTGCTGGGCTTAGGTTTGTGGTTCTTCTTGTCACCCTCGAGTCTGCATCCTGTTGCAGTTTGACAGGAGCTGGCTGACCTAAGGTGGCCTCACAAAGTGATTATTGCTAGTGTTGGCAGGTGCTCTCAGGGTACATGGCTGTCTTTCACACTGATTTCATGGCAGACCAGTTTCTTGTTCACCTGGGGCAGATTCCAGGAGAGAAACAGCAGGAACCATGGGCCTCTCTATGCCAATGCCAGGAAGGCTCATGAAAGCAGTTCAAAACACCCCATTGGCCAAAGCAATCCTCAAGCCTACCCCAGGTTCCAGAGCAAGAAAACAGATCTTACATCTCAACGGGGTCCACAGCAAAGGGTTTGAGGTCATTAAAAAAAAAAAAAAAAACAAAAAAAAACTGCCTCAAACCCAACCATGATCACCACTTTCTCCCTTCAGTTTCTAGTATGGCTTTGTAAGTGTCTAGGCTCTGGCTTCGCTATAGCAAACAGTCTTTGCCAGAAGTAGAAAACTTTGAGCTTTGGTGAGTATGTGAACTATGCTCAGTAGATAAATGCTTGCCAGGAAAACATGAGCGCTGGTCTCCAATATCCATTTAAAAATTGGGTTCTTGTGGTGTTGCCTATAATCCCAGTGCTTGTGTATGTGGGGGAGGGGAACCCTGGGGCAAGTTAGCTGACAAGGCTAGCTGAACCAATGTTCACAGAGAGGTTCTGACCTGCTTAATACAGTGAAGAGCTATAGAGGGAGGCAGCAATTTGATAACCTCTGGCCTCCACACACATACAGACAGACCTGTGCCTACATACATGCAAACATGCATACATATGCAGATGTATGCCTGTAAGTAGAAAATTACATTGTTTGGGATCCCCAGGCTTCTGTATGAAAAGATTATTTTCAAAAGTTTCAACAGTCATTTAACATGTGCGAAGGCCTCGATTTGATCCACAGAACCAAAATCCAAACCCAAGCAAAAGAACCTCAATCTGTTGTAGCAAATAAAAAAGATGTTGGGCTAGATAATGTTTATTATTCTTAGCCCTATAATTATTATGGAGGTATTATTTAACCTGCCATCACAATTAATAAGACACAGACAACTGCTAAATTTTATAACTGCTTTATTTACCTTGGACTGGGCAGATATTTTACCTACACTATCTCAAAACCTCTCCATCCTCCTCCCAGCCCCCTTCCAATGCCATCGCCTTAACTGTCCTTATCTGGGCTACCTTTCTTCCATCCATAATCTTATAAATACTAGCTTGTATTCTTCATCTGGGCCTTTCCACAACATTATTGGAGTCCTTCCTCCAGGCCCACATGGTTTCGGCTCCATACTAAACCATCATGGAGTCCTCTTCCCTCTTCTCTTCCCATGATTCTCCTCCTTCCAAAGCCAGGAACCTTAGCCACACCTACCCCATTCTGCCCCACCCAGGTTTTAGGCCTTTTAATCAATCAATCAGGTATAATGTCTTGGGCAGGTTACACAACAAGGATGGTTTATTCTGATAGTAACCAGATCTTGAGGTCCAGTAATTAGCACCAAAATACAAGCATCAGACCAACCCACAACATTAAACAAAAACATGCCCCAGAACACCCTGGTTTGGACCAAGGAGGCCTTTCAAGAGAAAATAAGGTAGACAGTAAAAGCAAAAACCTACACCAGGAAGCGGAACGGACACATTTGCTTGGCACTGGGGGAGGACCTCATACCTGGAAGCCACACAGGTCTCTCCTCCTCTACTTATAAAGCCACTAAGGCTACCATGGGGTTGTCCCTATCCTCGAGGTAACCCCTCTTCCAGATCCTTTTAGCCTGTTACTGTGGTGGGTTAGAATTCTGACTCATGGCTTGGGAGGACGCACATAACCAAACCATGGTAGCTAGGCAGTCTTTCATAGCAAAGACACTTGTTATCTTCTGGTTCTGCAAATAACTGCCCAGCCTGTCTGGAATACAAAAACTTGCTTCGGGCCTGGCTAATGGCGCAGGTTTGCTGAACTCGAGGGCACTTCCCTGAAGAGGCTTCCAAATCTAATGCCCTTCCCCATAGGAACGGCTTTCGGGAAACAGCTTGAGTCACGCAGCAGAGGAGACTGTTTTATTGATACGGCATCCAGGATGCCGGAGGACTTTAATTTTGAAGGCTGGAGTGTTGATTTGAGGAAGAGACTCCTGGGGCCCAGAGGCTGGCGGGTTCTGCTGGAATCGGAGGTGGGCTACGCTACCACTCTCCCAAAGCTCTGGGCACTATGATTGCTCCCAGTGGGACTTACATTTCAGGGAAGTAAAAAATGAATCACGCAGAGCGGAGCTAAAATTTCATGGTCGTGTAACGTGTCCCCAGTGCTTTTTGCCGTTGCAGACCAGGGTCTCACATTAAAATGTTTTGTTCCCCTCCAGATGATCGCATTTTCATTTCTTAAGTGGTGCATCGCTCTTCTAGCCCTCTTGGGAAATTATTCCTATTTGCCTCCCTGGACAGCGGTCAGCTAGATGGCCGCGCTCTCTGCTGCGTTCTTATTCTGTTTTTTTTTTTTTTTTTTTTTTTCCTCTGCTGCCTGCAAACAGGGGTTAGCGTTAAAGCAATCTGCCCCCGTGAGGGCCAGAGACTAGCAAGGTGGAGGAATCACCCTGCTCCTATCAGCACTGAAATACTTTCAGAAATTGACCTTGGAGTTTCTGCCAGTTGGAAACCATGGTAACCATCGCTGGCCCCTGGAAAATTATTTCTCTTTACAGCATCCCTGCCAATCAGGCCATGCTTCCTCTAACTTCTAAAGCTGTGATCCTTAAAAAAGAAATGGCAGCAAAAATCCATCATCCGAATATGAGGATGACTATTGATGTCTGAGACTCAGGCAGGCGTCAGCCTTTTGTGTTTCGGTCTGGGGTCTCTAGGCAAATAGCAGCAGCTAGCTGGCATTTCAATATCACTTCACATCCACGGGCTACCTGCTAAAATCATTTTATATGTACCATATTAATTCATTTAATGCTCTCAATTCATAGGGCTTAATACTAACTGCATTTTCTACATCAGACCACAAGACACAGACATTAAGAAACTTACACAAAATCACTCACACCCCCTTTCTAAGCCAGGTATCCTGCTCTGGGATCCATTGGAAAGCCACTGCATTGCCTGTCATTGAAGATGGGAACTCATTTCCAGCTTGAGGAGAGATTGAAACTCTTTGCCATTAGGCTCTTCCTAATTTCTTGTCACCTGTCATCTTGGCTTATTAAGGCTCTTGACTTCATCTGAGTCTATCAAAAAACAAACAAACAAACAAACAAACAAAAAACCAGAAGGCACATTCAGTGTTTAGAGAAGAAGGACTTCAAACAAGGTGTTGTTGGCCTAAAAAAATGAGGAGTTACAACAATACAGATGAGTCCAGAAGACACCTGTTAAGTGAAATAAGCCAGGCCCTGGGTAACAAAGGTAGCATCAGCTCATTCCTACATGTAGTATAAGGCTGGGAAGGATGGGAAAGGTGGAGGAATTTGCTCAATGGGTCCAGTGCCAAAGCTCTCTAATAGGAGCAGTTTCTGTGGTTCTGTTGTGCTGTAGGGTGACCATTGTTAAGAATAACACAGTGATGTTGCCAGAAAGCCAGGAGAAAGACTTTTCAATGTCCTCTCCACAAGAAAAAGTTAAGGGGACAGGTAGACCACTCTGATTTGATCAAAACACAATATACACACATAACTATTATATTGTACCCATAACTAGGTATTACTATGTCAATCAAAAAATAAAAATAAACCAGATAACTCAGATCACTCCTAAGCAAACATACCCAGATTAACTGACTTTATTACCCGCAGAAATGGTTACCATTTTTATAACAGACTCCTATAAAAATACAATGAAGTAATTTGTATTTCATTTTGCCAAGGAGAGGCCAACATGGTTTCACTCTACACATCTTCTAGCTGTCCTAGCAACTGACTTGTGTGTCGCTCAATATGTAGCGACTCGAGAACACTCAAGACTTTTTCTCCAAGTCATAACTCTGCTTAAGGGTCAGTTGTCTGTTCAAAGATAGCTTATTCCTCCATTTGACTCCAGTCTGCAAACTGGTAGTTAGGTACCCAGAAAGTTAGGAGTAAGGGGTTTTCAGAACCAAGCAGCTTTCTGAGGAAAGGGCTTCTAAGAATCTAGGTCTTCCAAATTCAAACACGCCAGATTGAAAGGGTTCTTTCTTCCCTGGCCTAATCAAGACTGATCACTAATGAAGCAGAGCTATGAACTAAACTTGACATGAGGCAGGTGCTTTTGTGTTTATGGATTCAAAATTTCTGAGCAAGAAGGAGGTCTGAGAGGTCATCTAATTCAATTCTGCCATTTTGTAAGTTGAAAAAAGAAAAAAAAAAGACAAAATGAAAGTCAGAGAGGTCAAATGAGTAGCTTCTAGTCATAATTATGTCTACAGACTGCTTTTAACCCTGACTGACATACACCCTACTTTGCAGCTAAAAAAAAAAATAATCCATAAATCAAAGCACATTGTCTAGCAGTGCGCACCCAGTGCTTTGTCATTTTATGGGGATGGCCATTGTTCTTGGATAAGGCCTTCAGGACCCACAGACAACAGGAAGATTGCCCCAGCAACATCCCGCCAGGTTAATTTCCTTTTGACCCATTATATCTTGTTTTTTTTTTTTTTTTTTTTTTTTTTTTTTTTTTTTTTTT
>NW_026592510.1:10605552-10634116 GCF_907164565.1 Psammomys obesus | reverse complement strand
TTTTTTTTTTTTTTTTTTTTTTTTTTTTTTTTTTTTTTACCATATCTGCTAATCAAGGGGCCCACAGTCCCCAACCATTGTTTCACGTTAACGCTTTGAAAGCTGGCTTATGAGGGATGACAAAGAAACCCATGATGCCATTGGCTGTTTCTGATGAGAATGCAGCAGGCTGGATAAAGATCATCAGCAAGATGCTCTTCACTTTCTGACATCCCAGGAAGTGCCTATCTCTGGGGATTAAGCATGTTTACAAGGTCCCAAGAGGCTCTAGTCACCAGCATAGCTTCATCAGGACCTACCTGTGTGAATGTGTTGGTACTACTTTTTATTCTATTTTATTTGGGTTTCTTATGTCTCCTCTCCCCTTATCCCTCTTAACTTCCCTTCCAACACCTCAACAATAGGTAGGAGAGAAAGAAGGTTAGTGGGGAGAGAGGGTGGAGTTTTCTTTAGCTACTTCCAGCTGGTTAGGGTTCTTTGCAACAATACCAATTTCAGTCACCAGGATATCTAGCAGTCCAGCAGACCAGCAACAACAAACACGGCAGAAGGATGAACTAGCAACAGCACTGGGAGCAGCAGCCTTCTTCTCTTGCAGAGTTTCTGGTTCTCTCCTGGCCCTGGTATTTATACCCTCTCTGAGTCCTCAGAATTCCACTACCTGCAGGTGTCAAACACCCCTCTCTGAGCCGCCCTAGGCTATTAACAACAGACAAAGACCATCCCCCTCTCCAAGCTACATGAGGCAATTATCAGCTGTGGATAAACTAAGGCAGCCCCATATCCCACACTTGGGATTAAACAAAAACATATTTATATAACATAACTGAGTTTTAAAAGGAAACAAAACTTCTGCTACAGTAATGAAGGGTTGGGAAGGAACACTTCACCAGGTACTCCTAAGACTGCTCCTGGCATCATATGGCAGGTGATAGCTTCAACTCACAGAGCGTTTATTGTACCAAGCACAGAGACAGGTGACCCCAGAAGAGAAGAGGAACATGGGCACATTTGTCTCAGGAACCTTGCAGACACTGATAACGTGGTACTTCACAGCAAGTCTTAGATGACACTGAAAACTAGCAATAGGTGTGATTAAACCCTTAGGTATAAGCTGACTGGTACTCACTGGAGACTCAATGGACACTCCATCTCCCATGTTTAATGTGGTTAACACAATACAGGCAGCCAGTATGGAGCAAAGAGCTCTGGGCATACATAGTAAGGTGTGTCATAGCTAGGTCAAAAGCTCTGAGCTGGTAGCCTTCTTCCACTTCTTTCTTCCCCTGTTGGGAAACTCTTAGAGGGAATCTCCACAGAAGGAGGAGAACTGATCTACTAGAGTCACATGAACTTCATGTGGGCCTGAACCAAGCTTTTCTTGCAAAGCCACTGAGAGGTGGGGGTTATGACATCAATGTCAAAACTTGGACTCTTCACAGCTAGGCCCTGGGCACAGACAGGGAAGACTGAGTCTTTGATTTTGTTGTTGTTCTTCTTCAATACAATTCCCAGCTGGAGAAGCCACCAATTCCTAAGCCATTCCGCCCCAGTCTCCACTCCACTCATTCCAATGTGGCTTTGTGTTTCTAGTCCAATGATTCAACTGTTTCCCTTACCTCCAATCTCCCATGCCTCTAAGCCACAATAGTCTCAGTAAACACTTGTTTATAACATAAAACACAAACTTACCAGGTACTAAAAGTCTTTTCAGGGAAGCCCAAGAACCAGGCCAGCAAGTATACTGAATGGGATGGTTCCTCATCCACCCAGCAAGAGGATTACCATCACCTGGGCAAGTGCATTGCCTTTTGTCCAGCCCCTTTGACTGTGGACACTAAGAATAACTCCCATTGGTTGGGATAAAGGGGAGTCCAAATGTCAGGGTGTCAGACTCAAAGGTATCTTATTCTCTAACACAGTCTTATTTTTTTGTTTTGTTTTGATGCTCAGCCTTTCTTTCTTTCCCCAAATATGTAGCTTTACATATATATATACATATATGTGGTTTATTAGGTGGATATGGAGAGAGAGAGAGAAGGGAGAGCAGGACATGATGGGGGAAAAAGAGAGAGAGGGAAAGAGAGAAGGGGGAAGAGAGAGGGGGTGCCCCGATAGAGAGGAAGGAACAAGAGAGCAAGAGCCATAGCTTTACTCTTTAGCCCAGGTTAGCTTTGAATCCATGGTGATCCTCCCTCCAGCCTCTTTGAGTGTTGAAATTACAGGCATGGGGCATCAGATTTGGCTAAAATTTATGTCCTTCATGCAGTTTTTTGTTTCTGGAGCAAATTGCATTTGTTTCCAATATTTAAACCTTAAAAATATTTTTGAAAGTATGATATTGGCCATTACCCAGCCACAGTGTGTTCAGTAAGTGTGCAGAAGGCTGTGCATATTTATGTGCCCTTCTATACATGCAGACATACAGATATCTAGATACTTTATGCGTGTTTCCATGCCCTTTACCCTCTTCTCAAAAGGAGTATTCAGTTCTGTGTTGTTTGCTGTGACTGAAGGTACAGAAAGCATTACTTTTCTGTGTGTGACATCCTGCTGTGCCACAGCCTTTTGCAGGGACATCCATAATCAGAGATGTTTAGGAGATGACTAAAACGCAAATGTGTGTGGCCTGCCTCTGGTTTGTGTTCCTGGGTGGCATTTGTGGACTTGTGGCTGGCCTTTTCGTCCTCTTCTGAGGTTTATGTTCCAAATGGCTGAAGGCCAGCCCAGCCCATCCACTGATGTCCCTTCTCAGCTGTTTGCACCCACAGACCCTCAGCATGTTGCTTAGCAATCTCCTCCAGTTCATCCTTGGACTCTTCACAGCCCCTCTTTGGCTTGGCTGTATTTTATCAATTAAGTGGAGGAAAGCCTTTACACAGCAGTTTCCCTCTGAGTCACCCTGCCTGAACGAGAGGGATGAATCAGAGATGACAGTACAGTTAAAGAGGGACCGACTGGCACAGAACAAAGGGACCATCCTGTATGTGGGGGAGGTCTCCTTGCTTGGTGACCTGGCACCTTGGGGACAGGCTGTTTCTTGTTTGAGTCAGTGGCAGTTATTTTTGTTGAACCGAAGGTGCTCTATTCAGTTCTGGTGACATGAAATCAATGCATCTCAAGATCTGGGGCAGGCTCTAGGGCTTGTGACATCAGAGGAAATCACTGATTGAGGATTAATGTGATCTAGGGAACACCCAGGTCCAAATAATGGCATTGACCTGGTGCCAAAATGTGGCTGGGTTAACCCAGCAGCCCACTGGGAGCCGCTGAGACCTGGGGCTCTTTGATTTGTAGCCTTTGAAGGGGTAAAAAGCAGATGTGCTGGCAAGCCCCGAGTCCTACTGTGATAGAGATAGTAGGTTCAGGATCAAATGCCCACTTTATCTTCAAAGACTCCCGAGCCTCACAGTTCTGAAGGACTGAGGGGAAACTGTTATTTGAATAGTCACTGATCAGGATCTCAAGTCTCAGTTCTAAGTGCTTCATGCCAAATGCATAGCATGCCAGTCTTTTATGTGTGGACCCTTGAACTGTCAGAGAAGCTCCAACCCAGTTCCAACCACAGGAACTTACCTGTGACTCAGTTTGGGGTGGGGATCCCCAATAAGACAGCTATCCTTGTGGAGAACCTGTGTAACTCATATGCAAACACCTACCATGGGGACCAAAGACATGAGTTCACACATCAAGAATTCTTAACCTCCCCCTTCCTTTCCAGATGCTCCTGAAATGATCCTGGATTTAGTGGAGAGCCATGTGTTCCTCTCAGATTTCTGAGCAGTTGTAATGGATCACAGCAGCCTCAGGAATCATCTCCAGGAGGCCTTCAGGGCACATTCTACAAAGGGATGTCTGGTCTGGCACTGGATAACTTTATGGACATCACATCCTTCACACTATGTCAGGAAGAAAACACACAAGGTGCCTACAACTGTTAGCATCTCTTTCATCTCCGTTTACTCTCTTCCTCCAGCTCAGGACAGCAAAAGAAATACTCACAGGGATCTGGTCATCCTTATCCCACGATTCAGAAGACCTCTAAGGAAGGTGTGGAATAGATCTGAAGAATGCCTCCTTCCTTCCTTCCTTCCTTCCTTCCTTCCTTCCTTCCTTCCTTCCTTATTGCTTTGGCAAAGTCACGTTTTTTTATATCTCACTCAGTTTTTTTCATCTGAAAAAATGACTAGTTTAGGCTGAAAATGGCCCTGTATACAGCTCTCTAGTTCTTAGTGTTCTTTTTCATGCATTATTCATCTACCACAGCCCAGTGAAAACAAATTGTCTCCAAAAATCTTCCTTCTCAAAAGTTCATGGATTTTCTTTATTGGATCACCCCTTAAAGGGTATAAAATATGCTGGGTGGGTCTTACTATCTTTCCCACTTATTGACAGAAAGGGGATGGGGGATTCCAGGAAGTGAAATGATGTGCTCTGTTGACCCAGGACTGAGACCTGAGCTCCTTTATTTCTCTTCATCCCAGCCTTTCAGCTGACAGAGGTGGCCTCCATCAGTCATGTCAGCTCCTCCAGGGTGTGGGAGAGCTTTGCAACCTATTTGGTCATTTTGCCCTCGAGTTAAAAAAAAAATCTTGATTGTGAAGGATCCAGAAAACTAAGAGGGAGGCTAAAATATCCCATGTCATAAATTCACTGTACATCTGTCAGTCCGTCCCATAGTGTATATTCCCTGTCAGCTCTTTGGGCTTTGTGAGGAGGGAAGAGGAGGCTGGGAGGGAAATCTGAAGCCATCATCTCAGCCCCTCCTCCCCATTAGGAAGTGCCTGAAGCCTCCTGGGCTTCCCTTTGAAAAACAAAATCATCCATGAGGCAGAGGCAGTTTGTCATGTTCAGACCTTTGGAAGAACCGCTTGGAAAATGGACTTTGACAGCTTTACAGACATACACTGCCGCACTGTTCCCCTCCATCTACCTCGCTTTCTTCCCAAACAAAGCCTCAACAGTTGGAGGAAGAGGGCTTTGAGCCAACATAAATAACTCTGTCCTCAGCACAGGCCTCAGAGGCCACTCTGTGCCCTGTGCTGTTTTGCCACTTAGAAAAGGCTGTTAGGGAAGGAAGGGGGAAGGGGGCCTTTGGGAAGAGATGAGCCCCAGGTGGTTAGTAGGCAAAGAAAACTTCTCAGGGCTTTGACTCTTGAAATGCTTTGTGAGGTTCTGTTCTAAGGTATGCTTACTAAATGGAAAGTAGTCAAAATATCACCAGTCCCCAAGCGGGTCAGGGCAAAGCTAATCTTTTAAGTCAGCACCGATAGTACTGGTCTACGAAGCAGATCTGAGCTGCACACATCTCCGGATGATTTCTCCCTCTTTGGTACCTCTTCGGAGGGTTTTTGTTAGCATGTAGCTTTTGAATGTATTGTAGCATATCCCTATCACTGAGCTGTACACTGGTGATACACAAGTGGGCAGGGAACAATGACTCCACTCTTCAGTAAACTGAGCAATGCCTGTCTTGGCTGTTTTGCTCTTACATCTTTTGCTTCTGTACGTTTTAAAACCCCACCACCATTAACACTTACTTAGGGCTATTTAAAATTATCTACTTCTTTTACATTAATTTTTATTTCAGGTTTGCATTTATGTAATTCTTTGAACTTTTTTTTTTTTTTCCTTCCCTGAAGACTCCTTACCTCTCTTTATAAATATAGCCCTTCAAGGGATGAAATTCTGGTTTTGTCTGACTGGAAACATCTTCACTTACCCTCATTCTTAAAAGTTACTTTTTTTGGGCTATAGACTCAATGGCAGCAGGTGTTCTCTGACCTTTTAATACGTTATCATTTTGTCATTTAACTTTCCATAGTTGCATAAGGAAGCAATACTGAATCCTGATTTTTTTGAAGGTGATTTTATTTGTTTAGACTTGGTTTTGTTGCTAGTATTTGGTAGTTTTATTACAAATTATTTAAGTGTGCTTTTCTTTGCATTCAGTTTGCTTTCCTGTAGTTTAGTGCTTATAAAATCTGTATCTTGATAGCTCTCAAATGCTTTGGAGAACTGTCAGATATTTTCTCTTCAAATATCATCTCTCCATTCTCTTGCCTCCTTCTGTTATTCCATTCAAGAGTACATTGGATTTTTTTTCTCCTTGTTTATTTTGTCTTGTGTTCTTTCCTGTGTTGTATACTCTTTTGTTTATGGCTTATAGAGAAATTTTCATCAACTAACATTTTGGCCACACCATGTATTAAATGTACTTATTGATTGCTGGGTGTGGTGGTACATGCCTTTAATCCCAGCACTTAGAAGACAGAGGCAGCTATATCTCTGGGTCTGAGGCCAACCTGGTCTACAGAGTGAGCTTTAGGACAGCTAGGACTATACAGAGGAACCCTGTCTTGGAAAACAAAAACAACAACAAAAACAAAAACAAACTAAAAACAGGAAAAAAACTTTTTAAAAAAGTATTTTTATTGTATGTGTATAGGTGTTTGGCCTGTATGTGTGTCTACGCACCATGTGCCTGCTCCCTATGCAGGCTAGAAGAGGGCATCGGATCCCCAGGGATTGGAGTTCCAAAGGGTTGTGAGTCACTATGTTGGTGCTGAGAATGGAACCCCCTCTTCCTTTGGGAGAACAGTCAGCTCCAGCCCCATTAGTTATTTTCTTGAACATGGTCAAGGCAATGCTTGGGGATTCTAGCACATGGGACTGGTACAGTCTCTGTCATTCCATTTGTGGTACTTGAATTTGTCAATATCACTGGCTTGAGAATTGTCAGGAAAATCAACGAAGCACACATCTGGCCATAACTGAGGACAATTTTTTAGACAGGACTAACTGAAGGAGAGAGACTCACCTTGAAGGAGGTCAGCACCCCTAAGTGAGCTGGGGCCCAGATGAAATGAAGGAGTAAAGAAGCAAGCTGTGAGCAAACACATTACCCCAGCTCCGCTTCCTGGTCACCATGAGGTGAGCAAGTAATCTCCATCACAGGATCTTGCTACTGTGATATTCTTCCTTGCCACAGAAACACAAACAGTGGAGCCTGTTAATCATAGACTAATTAATGCCTCTGAAACTACGAGTCAAAATATGTCTTTCTTTACAAACTTGCTCTTGAGGGTGATTTTTCAGAATGATTAGAACATGTCCATTTTTCATTCTCCATAAGTTTGGTGCTTGCTAGAGATGCACATGAACACTGGGAAGTCTCCTCACAGTCCCTGCTCACAAAATTAGAGAAGAAACGCCTCTACCCTAACCCAATTAGAGATGAAAACTATTCACTTCTGACCTTACCCTGTTCCTAGAGGTTTAGGGTTCTTATCAGATCTCACAGTATATAATATAGCCTATTGTTGTTGTTGTTGTTGTTTTTTTTTAAAATCTCTCCATGATTAAAAGAATACTAAATGTGCTATCAAATTGGCTTTAACACCTTTCAGTTAAATACATAAAGAGAGATAGAATGTCTCCCGGGTGGGCTTGCATCTGCTCATGTCTTCCTGGATACACTGACAGTTGCCAAGCCTAGTTTTCTTTCCCAGGTTAAAGGAGACTACCAGTACTCAGCCAGCTTTTCTCCCCACCAGGCAATCTTTGCTTGACTTCTCAGTCTCTGAAACCATACTAAAAAGTAGCCTATGCCTAAGGAGGGATGTGAACGCAAGAAAGCTGGGGCTACATTTTAGATCTTCAGGTCTGCATAGTTTTGGCCACTCTCTGATGCCTTCTTCAAGCAGATAGACTTTTCTTAATGTACGCCACCCCTTTTGATCACTGGTCTGTAACAAAGCTACTTTATAGTCTAAAACCTAATGAAAAATTTTAAAAAAGTACTTAGAAACATTCCAAATAAGTGTATTATTGTCAGGAGTGTAAGTGTGGGGTTGGTAAGGTGGGCATTTTAGTATGCTTCTCAAAAATACCAACACTAACTTGGGTTTTGACAAAAAAAAATCATTAAACAGAACTCACAGAATTGTAAGTGAAGGCATATTTGTATGTATAAATGGTCTTTTTTAAAATTTCCCTGAGAAATAATTTATCAGGACACTGCTATTTACCATCCAATGGAATAACTGGTAATGATAAAAAAATAAACCTTTGAGTCTAGTAATATATATAGACAACAATAATATGTTTAATTATGTAAGAGAAAGGTCTATTTGTTAGAAGTGATGTGGGGAGACGAGAGATTAGAGTAATAAGATGGCACTCTCACAAGATGAGGCAGAGTGTAAGGAATGAATGCAGAAGACTATGCCTGGATTCGAATGTCAGGCGATTGTTTTCTTTCTTTGTTCAGTTGGGAGTGTCATAGCACATTAGAAACACTATGCCTGTAAGGGAGTTTCCAGATGTCTTGGAGACCAAGCAAGAACCATACTGCGTTTGTTGTTTGTTTGTTGTCGAACTGTGACTAGAATGCCAGAGAGAACTTCAGAGAAGAAATGACTTGTTTGGGGTCACAGCCCTGGCTTAGTTCATGACTGTTTGGATCCATGGACCTGGACAGAGCATCATGGCGGCAGCAGCACATGTTGGTGCAGTTCACAGTGTGGTGGATAGGAAGCAGAGACAGCAGGAAGGGGTCCACATACAACTCCAAGGAGATACCCCCAGAGACCTGCTTCCTTCAGCTAGGCCCTGCTTTCTACCTTTTACCACCTCCTAATAATGTCATCATGTTAGGAATCCATGGAGGAATTAAATCATTCATTAAGTCAGAGATTTCATTGATTAATATAATCTTTCCTGGAAGCATCCTGACCTCCCAGGTGCCTCTCAATATACTCAAGATAACAGCTCGAGCTGAATTACAGAGAGAGAGAGAGCAGAGAGAGAAAGGAGAGAGAGGAGGGAGAAGGGGGAGAGAGGAGGAAGAGAGGAATGTGAGAGAAGATAGAGAAAGAAGAGAGAAATGGAACAAGAGAGAGATGGGGAATCAAGGGAAGAGCAAGAGAAGGGAAAGGGGAGAGAGGGAAAAGAGAGAGAAGAGGGAGGCAAAGAAAGAGGAGGAAGAGAAGCAAGAAGAGGGGGAACATCTGGACTGTCAGGGTTCAGCACAGGTGCATAGAGTGTCACAACTTCTCCTAACTAGCCTCACACACTCATGACATGTTCTGTACCCAAGGGATGGTCAACAGCTGAGAAATGATTACACTTCTGGCCCACTGGAGCTAACAGCTGTGGCCTTGCTTGGTCTCCATCCCTCCCCTTCCTTCTCAGTCCTATTCTTTTCCTTCTCTGTCTTTTTTCCTTTCTTCCTCCTCTTTGGTCATATTAATTGGGTGGTATGGAAACCTCTTGCCATCTCTGGTTCTTCACCAAGGAACTGGGAATGTTGGCCGCAGCCCTCAGGAGTCAAACACCTGTTTGCTTTGCTGCTCACCTTAAAGAACATTCTTTTGGGAATGCAGGTTTCCCTGGCTCCTTTGTTCTTGTCTCTCAGAAGACAGAGGGAGTTGGATCACCAAGGCCACATATGATCCTCTCGAAGGACTGTGACTGGAATGAGCTTTGGAGTGGGTTTCCTCTTGGATGTCTGTCAGCAGCTCAGTCAGCCCTGCTGAAGAAAGCTAGCCAGGGTCACTTTCCGTGCATTAACCCAGGCGGCTTGCTCTCTCCATCTCTCATCAGCTGTTCCTTTACCATGGAAAGCACACACAGTTCAGATAATGAAACACTTGTGGGCCATTGTACATTTTCGTGAATCAATCAGCAGTAAATTATTTCTGAATGGGCTCATGCAATGCACTCCAAGTCTCTTTGCCATATTTTGCAGATACGCAGGAGTCCTGAAGCCAACGGAGCAGACTCTGGTCTCCTACATGCTGAGGTTTCCTCTAAGACCTCACAGAAGGAGCCCAGGTGATTTTTTATTTGCAATTTATGTGTGCGATGATAGTCTGCCCCATGTAAATTATATAACCTTGAAATCCCATGGTGACTGAAGGTTCCCCTGGGGAAACTAGAGGGTTTGCTAAAGGAGACTTCTCAATGAGCAAGAGGCTGTATTTCTTATATGTACCAGGGTATCATTACTTTTTCTCCTGAATTCAGGTGGAGGCCTGATGGAGATTCTGTTCCTTGGTGGGAGCTAGTTTATTTTATCTTTCTTCTCCTCTTCCTCTGTCTTCTTCCTGTGTTTCTTGGGTATGGGGTTTAGAAATGGCTTTGCTAAATTTCAGCTTTAGGCAGTGGAACCTCCCTGCAGCTGAGTACTGAAAACCTGACCTACATTTTTGTTCAGGCATGTGCTGCCCAGGAATACATGGGCGAAGCCAGATCTGGGAGGTGAAGAGCTCTGTCCATGGCCATCGCGGGTGTGGGGACCTCCTGATTCATTGCCCTTGCTTCTGCTTCCTGGCAGCTTAGGCTGCCGCTCCTCCCTGCCCCCTTCCCCTGCACTCAGACTTACGCAGTGGTCTGATGGCTTTTCCTGGGTTCACACCATTTCCCACCGCACAGGCTTTTTCTTTAACAATATTCTCTTGTGCTAAATCCTGTCTTGGTGATGCTTACACTGTGGACTGACAGGAGAGAGTAGGGCTGGGAGGTTGGAATGCATTAATCAAAGTCTAACTAAATTGTCAGGGAGTAAATTAAAATTTAAAAGCAATATAGTCCTGCACTTCCCTGTGTTTGACTTTTGTTCATACTTGAAATTTCCTTTTCTTCCCCCTTTCTGTCTAAATATTTAATATTTGAAATGCAACTCCATTCCATCTCTTCCATGAAACCGTTTTGATTTGCCCTTGTTTTGAATTCCTCTAGTCTGGCTCCATGAACTTAATCATGTTGATTCCAGATCAATTTGTAGTGATTGAATAGTCAATCTTCAAACCCCCAAAGGCCTCACTCTGGCTAACAACCCCGACATGTTCTTCCCTCTGCAAAGCTTACAGGCTCAGTATTTCCTGAACTACATAGCAGTGACAAAGAATAGTACACATTTTACATAGAAAGGTACAATGGCCAAATGAATTTGGAAGAAATCCCTGTTAAGAAATAGGTTCATTTCTTGGGTGCTTCAATACGTATGAGAACACAGGAGGCTTAGACAAAATGATGGGCAGGATTGTCCTCTATGGTCCCCAAATCTTCATAGTGGCAACATGCTTCTATTCAATTTCCATTAATAATCCCAGGGTTTTACAACAATATCTGAAATATATGAATGAACATATTTCTTGGAGGAGAGCATGTGTATCAAGCCATCTATGAATGTTAAACCAGTTAGTACCAGTGACAGCCAGGAAAGCTTTGGACCACAGCAATGCGACCCAAACAAGAGAGGCAGGAAGAGAGGAGGTGGAGCATACAAAGTTGGGCGGTGAAAGCACACACAAGGGGGGGGGGTGGTGAGCTTATCCTCACAGCTAGTGTTTGAGTCGAGGTGACAACAGAACACAGGTTCTCTCTTCCTGCACAGATATCAGCAACCCTCACCATGACATGGTACGTACGCTCCAAGGAAGACTCAGGACTGTCTGATGCCCTGCTTTGGTTTGAAGGCTCTGTTTCACATAGTTTGCTCTACAACTAGATTAAAGCTGGCATCAGGTACTATGTCTCACCGTTCTTTAATTCACCTCAGTATCTGGTCCTCCCTCCCTCATTCATTCATCTAGTCATCATTTATCTTGCCACTGCTAGGCACTGCTTTTGGTGATGGGTATTCAGCTTTGTGCAAAGTCTGGGAATTCCATCCCCTTAGGAATCAAATTCTAGCAGAGTGGACAAATAACAATCCAAGCAAATATATCAGAGTTTGACAAATAGTGGCAAGTGCTCCACAAAGAATGAATAACTCGGGACCTTGGGTTAGTGCGCTAGGCGGAGACTGACTAGCTAACAACTGATCATTCAGGCGTGGGCTGTTCATTGCCTTAGTGCCTTCTCTGTAGCCTTCGGAGAGAACGTTAGTGAGGAAAGTGCCATCTTGGCTTGCACAGGTGCGAGCATTTTCTAAAGTTGGAAAAGCTTCAGAGCGAGTAGGAGCAGTGACTGTGTGGTTGCCCCTGTGGGCCTGAGCCTCCCCCACGCCCTCCAGCAGTCAGAGTCAAGCATCCCATCTGTACTGTCAGAGTGGTCCATTTAGCACAGTGCTTCAAGGATGTGAGCATCGTCAAACCCATGCTAACTTTCTCCATCCTCCCACACCCACTGTAATTAATGCAGTGATTTTTAGATTAAGACATTAACATCCAGAATGTTTGTGGGGAAGAAAAATTGGCAAGCTGTCACCCCTAAATCCCCATCTGAATTGCTGAATGAATAATAACGCAAAAAAAAAAATGCTTGCTGGGAATAAATAGAAGCTCATTGTGGTGCAATAAATCCTTTCCTGTAAACCACCAGTGAGGAAAGCAGCTTCACATTACCACATTTCCCCACAAGTACCAGGCTATTCTGTTGAGTCCTTTTCTATGCATTGTTCTTCTCCAGAAGTGGCTGTATGGTCCTCCCCCATTCTTCCTCATGACATATGAATACAACAGGAGCATATAGGAAGGGATGGCAGCTACACAGCTCTTGATAAGAGATTCCTGTGATTAGAATCAAGGGTTAACTCAGCAAGCGGTGCAGAGAGGGATGTGTTCACTCTGGGAAAGGTCGAAACTACCAATTTGATTAGCCTTTAACCAGAAGAGAAAGATCTGTTATTCCCCCTAAAGGGCAAGACTTAATGGCATCCATTTTATCCACAGTGGGGCTGCTCAACCCATCCGGAAGACAATGTAAATACACTGAAAGTGGCAACTTATCTTACTACCATGCAATCCACTGGAGCTGCAAATGGCTCTTTGGAAGGTTCTACACAGGTCCTTATGCACGGGGCAGACACTGGGCCAAGCCACAAATGCCACTTGTTTTTGTGTTTTGTTTTGTTTTGTTGAGACAGGGTCTCTCTACATAGTCCTGGCTGTTCTGAAATTTGTTATGCATATCAGGCTGGCCTCAAACACACAGAGATCTACCTGCCTCTGCTTCCTGAGCACTGGGATTAAAGGTGTATACCACCATGCTCTGCTATAAAGGTCTCTTGTAATCCAGTACTGAAAGGACTACTTCTGTACTGTGCTGTAGAAAATTGAGTATTAACACTTGCTATTATTTCATAGAATTATTATGGTGGTATTATTTAAGGTGCTATCATTTTAATAACAGACCAGACACCTGTTAGGTTTTTAATAGGTTTAAGCCACTGGGGGTGGGCAGACAAAAACCTCCTAAGGTACCTTGTAACCTCCCAGCACCACATCCCATGCCGCTTGCTTTAATTACCCCCATCTGGACTACTTCCTATCCACAGTTCCCGTAAATACTTGCACACACTTTCCGTGTGGGCTGCTTCTCTTCATCACTGATGCTCAGAGTAAACTCTTTCCGGCCACGTGATTCTTCTTTATGCTAAACCATGGGCACTTGCTTTTTCTTCTTTCCTGTCTCTCCTTCTCTTCCCCCTTCAGTGATCCTTCTGTCCTCCAAGCCTGAGAACCTTAGCTTCACCCAAGGATGTAGGCAACTTTAGTTAGCCAATCAGGGATAATTCCGGACCATCGCTCTGGGATGCGTGAGGGTTTGCTCATAGAACAGTATGAGGGGGTGCGGGCAAGCAATTATTTACTCACAAAGCACCAGACCATGCCATAGCAGTATTGTGACAATGTCATACAAGGGACAAACTTTAATCATCATCCCATCAGCACAATCTGCTAGGCAGTAGAGATTATTAGACAATCAGCACTATTCTTCTCTACTTAGTCCACATACGGGGGTCAATGTGCATGTGGTAATCTCATTTGACTCCTAAACGAGTTGAGGTAGACTTTTGTTTTCACCCTGCCTTAAAGTAGCTGAGGGTTACAGACATTAAATAGTTATCCCAAGGACATACTACCAGCAAATGGGCAGAGCTAGAACTGAAACGCGGGATTCAGAGTCTCGGGGAGGGTGGCAGCCACACTTCGATGATTCTCTGCTCTAATCCCGGTGCAGAGGCAGACCTCAGACACTGTGTAACCGCTTCTCCCTCCTCTTCCTCTTTGTACACCTAGTGAGGCAAGCACTGGCCCACAGATCCTAGCCAGGAAGTGCCAGTCTGAGTAGATGTGCAAAGCCACAGTCTTCTGTAGCCTCTGGGTCATAAAAGATCCTGGACAAAGGCCAGTGAAAATTTAGTGTTTGAGAAAAGTACGTTCTGGAGAACTCCTTGGAAGGTCGGAATCAAATGGTGGCCAAAGAGGATCTGTGCAAGTTAATACAGAGCTAAAGCAAGGAAGAAAGGGAAAGAAGGGGCCAGAGACCAGCTCTAGAAGAAATTTTACAATGTACATTGTTCAGAGTAAGTCTGGCACGGGAGCCAAAATTTGAATTTTAAAAACATGGTGATTAAACCAACCATCCAACAAAAACCCAAACCCACATAAAACAGACAAATGCTAAGTGTGTGTGTTGGGGGCGGGGGGCAGAGAGATGTGAGGGTAAAAACCCGGGAGTTCTGGCCACTGACATGGAGTATAAACCCTCATGTGAGAATGGGGTCATCCTGTGGAAGTCAGGTGGGCAGCAGAGGTAAGCAATGTGGAACTACAGATCTACCCCAACCTCCATCCAACCTGATGGGGCGCTGGGTGGCTGCAGGTGGAACTAAGTTGCCACCAATCAGACAGGGCCTTGAGGTGTAGATTGCCTCCTCAAGGCTCTTCCCTCCTCCCTCCCTCCCTCTCCTCTTCCTTCCCTCCCTCCCTGTCCCTTCCTCCCTCCCTTCCTCCTTCCCTCCCTCCCTCCCTCCCTCCCTCCCTCCCTTCCTCCCTCTGTCCCAGCAGCCTCTGTACTTGGTTTCCAGAGGTTACTTTTTAGTCCTGAAAAAAAAATCACACACCTCTTGTGTTCTACGCTGAAAGAGCTACTTCTGCCTTGTGTCGGCATCACAGAGGAGACTGCTAACACATACTGAAGGACATCTCTTTACTTTTGTTGACCTTCCCAATGACACTTTTACTCTTTCAATAGAGCTTAGTATGTGAACAAAGGGCCTTCCTCATAGGCAGTAGGGTGGGGCCTATGGCGTAAATAAATGCCATCTGCTGAAACCCCTTAATAACCTTATTGGATTTAAATTCGGTTCATGTCTATCTGCCTGTTCATAGAGCCACAGTCCCAAGCACTATGAAGGTCTGGAGAACTAGGTGGCCTGCTCAAAGCGCAAAGCAGCTGACTTCCTTTTGTCTCCCACAAGACCAAGTCTGTGGCTGGGGAGGCAGCTGGGTTTGTGGAGTGTTTGGTTTGCAAGCCCGAGGACCTGGGTCCAGTTACCATGTGCTCACGAGCAAAAGGCTGGGGAATGAAGCACAGATGTAATCCCTATGGCCAGAGGGTGGAGACAAGTGGACTTTGGGGCTCCCTGGCCAGTTAGCCTAGCTCACCGGTAAGCTCTAGGCCTGGGAAAGAGTCTGTCTGAAAAATAAGGAGAGCACCTGAGAGTGACATATCTAAGCCACCTCATCTCCACACACATATGCATACATACAAGTATGCACACACACACACACACACACACACACACACACACACACACACATACACGCACAGTGGGGGAGACATCAAATTAGAAAAAAAAATAGCTTTAGCGTAGAGGACTGGAAACCACATGTTTTTTTTTTTTTTTTATTCTTGCCTTTCCCTTAGAAGCCACCTACTCATTCCAGTTGCCCGGTGTTTGGTAATTAAGCATCTTTAATGCAAGGAAATTAACTCGTTTGCTAACTACCACCTACCTTTTTCTATACAGCTAGAAAAAGCATCAAACCCATCCTAAGACCATAAATGCAAGCCCTCCCCCCCACCTTTGGGGGTTAAAATGTTCGAGGTTTGGGCTTAGTGGTGTCACTCACAACAGCCTTGATGAGGGCGGTGAACGATCTCCCCGGGGTTTGTGTACACAGACTCAGGTTGTTACCACTCTTTCACAAACTGCCAACACTGGGCAACCTTTTTAGAAATCTCTTTTGAATCATCTCATGCAATGTAATTTCTGAGGTTCACATATTAGTCTCTGGGCATAACAAAGTGGAGAAAAATATAAATGCATCTCTATAGAAGTGTACTAAAGAAGCTGGGGATGAATGGCTGTTTAATTAAGAACATGATGGGGAAGACATTGATTGGATACCCGTCGGTTTCAAACGTATTCACCACCCTTGCCATCTCCCTTTTCCTCAGCTCTTTCTTCTGTCAACTGTTCTATTGTTCTTTCTTCTTTCCCTTTGGCCCCTGGTTTTCCTCTCCAGCAAAGAGTGACAGGAAGGTCTCATAGATGATGAATTGCAGTTTTAATTTGGTTTGTTTTCAGGGTTTCTAGTCCTGACTTACTGTATTAACCAAAGCTCCAGGATTTGATCAAGGAAAGGAGGCCATCAGGAAAAAGACAATCAGCTCTGCAGGTGAAGAGAGCCTAAAATCATTTGCATTGGAGATGTTTGGTCCAAGGTTTTTCAGGAGGGAAATAAAATGAAAATAAGTGCTTTGTTAGTTTAGAAGCCTTGCCCTTCTAACAACAGACTCTTTCAGGAAGCTCTTTTGATTTCTTCTGTTAGGCCATCAATATTTGGAATCATCTAAGCTCATGGACCATTGGGAAAACATTAATTGACCAGAAAGAGGCTGTGGTTATTATCTCGGAAGCATCTCTAATCCTTCAGAGATGGCTGGTCTTGACCTGGAGTCTTGACCTTGGGTCCTCAGACTCCAGCTGTGGGTCTGTGGTGAATGGTCAGACAGTGCTAAAACTAAAAAGCTTTAGTAATTCCAGAACCTCACCAAGCAGCTCCTACTAAGAATTTGAGTGTGGACACCTGGGTGACCATCTTAATTGTGCATTTCTGAGGGTTTTATTTTTTATTTTTTTTTTGCCTGTAATTTAAGCAAACAGAAAAAAAATCCTGCTGTGTAGCAAAAATTGAAATGGACAAAGAACTGTTGATTGTAATTTCTCAACCCAGGATTTCAGATGCCAGTAATGATTGCCAGGAATAAACACCCATGGCGTTTCTCCCTGAAACCTAATTGCTTTCTTGTTACTTAATATTTGCAGTGCTCAGAGTGTACAGGGCTGCTGGGCTCATTTACAAGGGCTTTCTCTGAGTCCTCAGTGCACACCGAACGGTGGCTACACAGGCCAGAGAGTGTGGAAAGGCAGATGTGTACCTGCTCCTCTAAGATTTTTACCTCCCTGGCTTTCAAAATAAGGGACTTTGGTTTTCTTTCAATTCAGTTGCATGTTTACTGAGAAAATGGAAGTGGGCTCACCAAAGAAGGAAGCACTTTGAGGGAACTGGGAATGTTCTCAAGAGCCAAAGGGCAGTTAAGAGGAGAGCTGGAATGGAGCGGGGAAGGGGTTTATTAACCAATCGTGCAGACCATGGAATGATGTGGGTAGACATTCAAAAGAGAGAATCACAATATTTGAAAAGTCAGTCAATGGACCTTCCCAGCATCTCTGGAAGGCAGTTTTTGAGTACTCAGAAGTGACCTGGTACTGTAGCAAAATGATGGGCCCCATTATTTAGCAAGATGACTAAGTATGTGTTTGCCCCTTTTCCTGTGCCCAGAAACTGTAATGGAGAGCATCCTGCATCACATCCAAGGTTCCATTACAGAAATGATCCTAGCCATCTGCTGGGGCTTCTGCCATCCCTTTTTGAGTGTATTCCCCACAGACACAAGCCATCCTCCTAGCACCTAATTTTGCATTATATGCATGAAGCCAAGAAAAGGAAGGAGGTCCTAAAGGCCAGAAAAGGATGGGAGAATAAGTTACGGGTCAAGGAAAACTTTATCTCATCATTACTTGGAGGTTCAGAGCTCCACTGTACTTAGAGAAAGGTCAGTGATTCAAGATACTCATCTGAAGAAACAAAAGCAAAACAACCAAATTCTAGCATGAGCCATTCCTCATCCCACTTGTCCCTCCTTTCCAGGAAGGGGTGACTCTGCTCCTGCCTGGCCATCTATGTAACCCACCAGGCTTCTTGACCCTCTGTGCACTTCACTTTCATGTAAACTCTGTTTCAGTTAGGGGAGAGGATAGAGGGAGAGCCTGGAAGCCAGAGAGCAATGTTTTCTTTTGAGGAGTCTCAACAGAGCCCCAAAGCCAGCTTATAGTATCTCAGAACGACGGAGTATTATGCCCAGTTTGTGAGACCCCAAAGACCAGGAATAGACTCCACTGTAAATACATGAGGTGTTTTGTTTTGTTTTGTTTTTATTGTATATGTATTTGAGAAACACAAAATTCCTGTGGAAACAAGAGAGGAATGCGGTGCCATGGTCTAGGGGAACAAGGTTTTTAAAGGGCAAAACTGCAAGCAGGGACCTACATGCTTTGGCATTACATGATTGGGTAAGGGAAATTGACTTTTGAAATGATTGGTCCATTTTTAGGCGCCAAGACCACAAACAGTTCTGGCCTGGCCTATGGGCTGATTTCCTAGCAACTGTGGGCAGGAAAAGAATGCATTAAGGCTGGCTTTTTTCCCCCCACAGGCAACTGGACATATCTCCATTTGCTGGCCTCTGTTCAGGCTTGTGCTTTAAACTTTAAAACAATCCCCACTGATTTTTAATTCTTTGGTCTCTCAGGAGGAGCTGTGATTTACTTTCTCTGGGGTTAGTTTAGAAGTGGAGAAAGAAGCTATAAACCAAAAAATCAGCCAAGCGATTCATTCATTCATTCATTCATTCATTCATTCATTCATTCATTCATTCATTTATTTATTTTGTGTATTTCCTGACCGGTTTTAGGTTTAGAACTTTAAGACTTGGATTCATGAGATTTTTAATTTTTTAAAATCTCCTCTCAGATACTTTGCCCTTAAATGGTACCTGGGGCTTGGTCTCACCTGCAGATCAAGCCTTCCCTGTAGATGGTGATAGAGCAATAGACATTTTGAATGCCTGATATTACTCACACTAGTTTTGGCTCTTTGCCTATATGTAGAATTTGTTAACTGCCATTTGGTTGGAAGCTAAAGAACCTGCCATGAGGATGGAGACAGAAAGGCAGGGTCTTCCCCATCCTTGCAAATGTGTCACCTCTAGACACCAGGCCACTGTCTAGAGGATGTGTAGGTAATGACTGTTTGATCCAGTGAATTAGTTCATCCATAGCAGAACTTAAGGACCATGGCAGCATCCAATCCAACTCCAGTCATCTACAATCTTGAGACTGATATTATGCTTTTTCTTAACCTTTTAGTGAAGAATTAAAAACAAACAACAACAACAAAAAAAAAAAACCAACCACACAAAAGTCTCAGAGTTGTGACGAAGACCCCTCAGAAAATGTGTAATTATCCAAAAGCAACTTTCAGCACGGCACTCTTGAACAGTGCCTTACTTTCCCTTCCTAATCAGGTGGGGCTTGCTATCAAGTTAGAGGCAAAATCTGTTGATCCTCACAGCTTCCACTGGAGAAAAAAAATCCTTATGGAATCTGGCAGGGGCACGGGCCTTGGGGTTCTCTACGACTTCCATGTTCCAGTTCATTTAGTGCTGGAATAATCACTTGCTATGACGCCTCTGCACACTGGGATCTGGGTGCACAATTTCCTGTGAAATAATTAGGGTAAGTACTGCTCTCTAATTGAAGCCACTCAGCCAAATTTAATGTAAGAATTCAGGGTTTTCGTTGCTACAGTCATATTTCTAATTTTCTGTTAACTTGAAGAAAAAAGATTAGATGAAGTCTTCTAAAAAAGTTAGAAGAAGGGAAAACTAGGTGCAGCCTAAGGCCTCTTTCTTTCTTCCTTTCTACTCTATGCAATTATGTTCATCTGTGTGTGATAGCCAACCCAGAGGACTGGTTTAGCAAGACAGAGGTGTTTATTGTTCCTCAGGAAAATGAAATCTGGGCACATAGGATGGCTCAAAGAAGCCCAGATCTCTCTCTCTCTAACTCTCTCTCTCTCTCAATCTTTAGGGTTTGGGTTCTATTTTGAAGGTCAGAATTTATTCACAAAATGGCCGCTGGGACTACCCTGTGCATTGAGATGTGCAGTCATGGATTGCAACCATAACTGACTATACCAGAAACTCCTGGATGGGCGTGTCACTGGTGTCCCAAATGCCACTCAAGGGAAGCTGGCAGGGCCCTGAAGAGAGGCACACACAGGCCCAAGAGCACAGGAAAAAGAGCAGTGTGGGTTTCACTCTGCTTCTGAAGAATGCCTACAAAAAGGGCTTTCTCAGAATTCCTGCATTTGACCTTTAGCTTCTCCTTGCACTCAGGCCTCCCCTATGAGGAAATGAAGGCTTTAGCGAGGCTCCCTACCACCTGCAATGATTCTGGGAGAGAATGAATAATTGATACATGGCAGGCCAATAAGCAGAGAAGATCAGTAAGGTATAGGGGCTGGGTACATTTTGCTAGTGGTTTTGAACCATCTCTACTGGGGATTGAGTCATTCAATGGCTAAATGATTTTGCTTTCAGCCTGCAACTCTGCCCTCTCTAATATCAAAGGCCTCATGGATCATAAATATGGTGCAAGCTGGTTGAGTGAGCAGATTCCGTGTCCATTCATATGAAACAAGAGTTCCACAACATTTTCTCTAGTTGGACACTTTGCTTTTTTAAAAAAGTAGGAAAAATGGGCGCTCCTGCTGACAGCAGCTTTTAAGGGTTTCTTTTTGGGATTCTACCAGAGACAACGAAATCACCTTAAGTCAGTGCTTACAATGGCTTTGGTATCACCTTTCCCTCTTCATCTACAGCTGTGGGCCTGTGTGGTGTGATTATTTGTTCGAAACTATCTTCAGTTGAGTCCTCCACAGGAGGCAGAGACAAGGTTCATTGGAATTATGGTGCCTATGTTCCCAAGATTAACACCTGTGTGGCATGAGGCATGTGGAATGTGAGGGCCCTGTGGGCTTCAACATCATCCTACATGGAGCTCTGATTCTTAGCTTTCTTCTGGGAAGAAGAGGGGTGAGGGAGTCCTTAAGTCCTAAACTAGTTAAGTCTTAAAGTCTGAGTTGTTCAGAATAACATACAACAGAGAAATGCCAGACTATCATTGAGTTTTAGTGTGAAAAATATCTATAGTCATAAAAGGTTCTCTGGTAGAATCTATGTCCTTACCATGGCATACAGATCCCCCACACGATCTGGCTCCTGACCCCTTCTGGGTATCACCTCCCATTTTCTCAGTCACTCCCCTAACCCTCACCCTGCTCTTAGAGCAGCAGTTGTCAACCTGTGGGTGACAGCCTTTTAGGGAGTCAGATATCAGATATTCTGCATATCAAATAGGTATATTATGAGTCATAACTGTAGCAAAATTACATTATGAAGAAGCAATGCAATAATTTTGGTTGGAGGTCACCACAACATGAGGAGCTGTATTAAAGAGTCACAGCATTAGGAAGGTTGAGGACCACTGTCCTAGAGTTTTCTGAATACCTCAGGATCAGTGCACTGCTGTTGACTCTCCTGGATTGCGTGTCCCAGAAATCACAGGTCTCCTCAGATAGCAACTCTGATAAGACTATCTTAGCATATCTAAAGTGTCTCCATTATCTTATTGTCCATTTCTTTGTTCAGCCTCATAACACATCTTACCACCTGACATTTTACTATAGGCCTTTGATTTTTTTTTTTCTATCTTCCAATCATAAAAGAAAAATCTATGAAGTCAGGACCTAGCTTGTTGACTCAATTACACATAAGACTTCTAGAATAATGCCTGGTACAGGGTAGAAAATCAGTAATGTATAGTGAACCAATAAATTAAAGTAAATTCCCTGTGATGAATTTCCTGAAGTGGAAAAGGTTTCTTTTAAGCAGAGATGAAGAAGATTAATAATGGTCTTTGGAAAGGCAGAAACAGAACCATCATGTTTTAACTCTTTCTCTGAAGGACTAACCTCATGCTCTGAAGGACTAATCAGTGATACTCACCATTTTGTATCAGCTTGGAATCAATAGCCACAAATTTAATGTACATGTAGCAAACTGTTTTTTGCCTGTCCAATTTTGTACGCCTTCTCTTTGGTCATTTTTTGAGGGTAATTTGTCACCTTAACTAGGTCTTGTGGAGAGGGATTATAGCAGGAACAGTATGGGGTATAGGTCAGAGCCAACCATTCTCATTCATCAATACCTGAAATGAAATCAAGGTGGGTTTTTCAATTATTCTATTATTATTATTATTATTATTATTATTATTATTATTATTATTATTATATATTTTATTCACTTTACATTCTTGTAGCTCCACCCCTTCCCTCCAAACCTTCCTCCCTCCACTTTCCCCTCCCCTTTTTGGTGAAAAGGGGAGCTCCCTTTCCCATCCACTCCAGCTCATCAAGTTGCATCAGGACTGGGCCTGCCCTCTTGGCAAGGCAGTGCTGCCAGGTGGAAATGATAAAAAAGCTGGCAAGTGAGTCTGTGTCCTATGCAGTCCGAACTTCCCTTACTAGAGGACCCACATGAAGCCTAAGCTGCCCATATGTTATATCTTTGTAGGGGGCCTGGGTCCAGTTCTTGGTTGATGCTTCAGTCTCAGCAAGTGCCCCTAGACCCTGGTTAGTTGGCTCTGCTGATCTTATAAAGCTCCTGTTGCCTCCAGGTCCTTTTCTCTTTTCTCTCACTTTTCCACAAGATTCCCTATGCATTGCCCAATGTTTGGCTGTGATTCTTAGCATCTGTTTTGAGGCACTGCTGGGTATATCTTCTCAGAGGACAACTCTGTCAGGCTCCTGTCCACAACTTAGCAGAATATCATTCATAATGTCAGGGGTTGACACTGTCTGATAGAGTGGATCTTTGGTTTGGACAGGCATTGGTTGGGCATTTCCTCAATCCCTGCAATAGAAATAGATTGAGCAATCAAATTGAATCAAAGACCCAGAAATAAACCCACACATCTATGGTCACTTTATTTTTGACAAAGAAGGCAAAACTGTACAGTGGAAAAAAGACAGCATCTTCAACAAATGTTGCTGGTCTAACTGGATGTCTACATGTAGAAAAATGGAAATAGGTCCATAAATAGACCCATATTTATATCTCTGCACAAAACTCAAATCCAAGTGGATCAAATACTTCAATATTACACAAGATACACTAAATCTATTTGAATAGAAAGTGGGGAAGAGCCTCAAAGTTGTCTCCAGTGATACAGGAGACAACTTTCTGAACAGAACAGAAACAGTTCAGGCTCTAAGATCAACAATTAATAAATGGGACCTCTTGAAACTGAAAAGCTTCTGTAAGGCAAAGGACACTGTCAATAGAGTGAAATGACAGCCTACAGATTAGGAAAAGATCTTCACCAACCCTACATCCGACAAATGTGCTGATATCCAAAATATAGAATGAACTAAAAAAAAAAAAAATCAAACACCAATAAACAAAATAACCAATTAAAAAGTGGGGCACAAAACTAAACAGAGAATTCTCAACAGAGGAATCTCAAATGGCCAAGAATCACTTAAAGAAATGCTCAACTTCCTTAATCATCAGAGAAATGCAAATCAAAACGACTCTGAGATTTCATCTCACATCAGTCAGAATGGTGTGAGTGTAAACTTGTACAAGCACTTTGGAAAGCAATATGGTACTTTCTCAGAAAATTGGGAATAGATTTACCTTAAGACCCAGCTGTTTCTCTCGTAGGTATATACCTAAAAGATGCTCCACCATATAACAAGGACACTTGCTCAACTATGTTCATAGCAGCTTTATTCACTATAGCCAACTCAGATGTCCCTCAACCGAAGAATGGATAAAGGCACGGTGGCACATTTACACAGTGGGTTACTACCCAGCTATTAAAGACAAAGACATCAGGGCTGGAGGGATGGCTCAGTGGTTAAGAGCACTGTCTGTTCTTCCAGAGTTTAATTCCCAGCAACCGCATGATGGTTCACAACCATCTATAATGTGATCTGATGCCCTCTTCTGGTGTGCAGGTGTACATACAGATAGAACACTCAAACATAAAAATAAAATTAAAAAAAAAAAAAAACAACAGCAAAGACATCACAAAATTTGCAGGCAAATAGATGGAACTAGAAAAGATCATCCTGAGTGAGGTAACCCAGACCCAGGAAGACACACATGGTATGTGCCCACTTAGAAGTGGATTTTAGCCACATAGTACACATGTAATATAATAGGTAAGCACACGGTGAGGCACAGACCCAAAGAAAACAAGTAACATAGAGGATCCGAAAGAGGATGCATAAATCTCACTCAGAAGAGGAGATAGACTAGAGAGCAGTAATGGCTAAAGAGAGGGAACAAGGTAGGAAAAGGGGCACAGAGAGTTAAAAGGATGGAGGTCAGAACTGGGGAGAGCAAGGGTGAGAGGGCAGAAGGCCTTAGAGAAAAGAAAAGCCGAGGGGGGGCCTCTCTGTGACAAGCTGGAGACCTAAGTCAGGGTAGGCTTCTGGGAGGATATGAGGAGGAGTCAAGAGAGATTCCTAGTAGCAAAGGCCATAGAGACTAAAGAGGACACCCTCTAACTAGACTAGTCTCCTAGCAGAGGGAGGGGAACACCAATCCACCCATAATTCATCTTTCTTTAGATGTTACCAAATAGCTTTTTTAGGATTCTAGATCACCAAGGTGGGCGAAGGACTTCAGTAGCCTCGGTACAGTGGTCTTCTTGGTTGATGGGGCTCTAGTCAATCCCCGGTAAGGAGGCAGCCTCCCTCTACCTGTTTGATGATGCCCTAAGTGTGAGAATATAGACCATGGAGGGGATGCCTGGTCTCAGTTTCCTGTCAAGGCAGCTAAATTGCTACTGTGGTGTTGCTGGCTAAGGTCAGAGGTGACAGAACTGATCTCATGGAGACTCTGTGGGAATCATGACCACACAGGGTAGCAGCCGGGCCAAGGTTAGACAGCTTGGTCCCCAGAGTTGGGGGCTCAGTTAGCTGCAGAGTACCTACAGTTGTGTTTTACCTCATCCCCAATGAGCTTAAGCTTCAAGGGAGACCCTACATATCATAGATGAGTAGCAGAAGCAGGATGGAAGGAGAATCAGGAATGGGGTGGGAAAACCATAGTTCCCATCGACATGGGCACACAGAGACATCCCTCAGCTCCTTCCAGCAAGAGCTAGGGCAAGGAACATAATAATTAGCTTGAGTATCTATGAGATCAAGAGTCACTGTGATTTTTTTTCCTCAGTTTAGAGGTGACCCTGCTTGCATCCAAAGCCAGGTGACTTTTGGGTTAAGAGGTGATTGACCTGGAGTCCTTGCAATGCAATTATCCTGGAAACTGCATCTTGAAAGGCTTAATTTCCATTCCAAATAGAGCACATTTGTGTTCAGATTCACTTTTTCTTACTTTCCTGCAAAATGTGATTACTATACCTCCATACTTAAAGATAAAAGTTCCAGTCCTGCAGACTTGAACCAATGTACAATTAAAGGAAGCCGAATGCATTTTCATTGCCTTAGAAAGTGTATAAAGCTAGTTGGCTCTACCCTTATTTCCACCAATGCTTGGACCGTCTGGGCTCCTCTTGTTTCCCTAAATCACTTAAAAAGCAATGGCTGACATCTATTTTGTTGTTCTCATCTTGTCATAATGCCTATTCCTTTGGGTTTTAATAAAAATTTCATGTTTATTTCTTTTAATCCACTCTCCTTTAATATTAACTACTCAATGAAGTAGAATATAAAATGTACCGCATTATCACAGAAGGGGAAATTGAGGGAGAGAGGCTAAAGAAATGGCTAAAGAGCCACAGAGTAGAAACCCAAGTTTTTCTTCTGATCACTTTATGCCCTTCCTTCTACTCTTTCCATAGCTGTGGCCTTGTTCATGCTATCCTTGGGCCTAACCCTACCAGTCATTGCTCAGTGAGCTTCTGTTGTGTGGCCAGGTGATAGTTGGTAAAATGAGTTCTTCTTCTGTGGGCAACATCGAATGACTTCAGAGCACACTGTTTGCAGTAACACTGATGAATGAGAACTGGCTCAGACCCTCCAGCAGTATAGAGCAACTGCCTGGCAACCTGCAGAGTGTACACCTGGTCTGTTGTCAGTTATTTCATGCGTTTTTGCCAATGTTAGAGCACTTGAAGTCCACAGCAGGTTCCTTTCCCTGGAAGTCCCAGGCTCACTGATATATGACAGGCACTGTGATTGATCTTAGAGCTTTCATGTTGGTCCTGTCTGAGGTGACGGTGGCATGGCGTTTGAAAGCAAGTTAGAGTCTGCAATTGCGCTTTATTGAGCCAGAGAGAGCCACTGGAACTGAGTTTTTAATTAAAACAGCACAGGCTGACTAAAGATGCAGAAGCTTCAAACGGCCTAGTTTAGGAAACTTGGTTCCTGGCTTCCGGCTTGATGGCGTCCCTCCTGAGTAGATCAGACTGTTTAGCCGCCTGTGCTTGGGTAGTTCAAAGCACTGGCTCCCTCTTCATCAGGCTTCCCTGTGCCAGAAACTCAGTTTCAGCTCTGAATCATTAAAGACAATGTTCTGGCCGCTGTAGCCTTTATTGATATTTCATTAAGAAGACTAACAGTCCTTCTGAATGATGCTCCCGCACTCTGTAGAAACCAACCCTGTGGGATCCCAGCACACTCTTAATCGCTAAATTTAGAGTTTCTTCCCACTCTTCGTTTTTCCAACTGTGAGTTGAGTTGGTAAACTTTGTCTCAACTCATTTTTTGGTGTTTTTCCTTTACCCGCAAGGGATAACTTTTTTGCCCCTAATTCCCACTCCACCCCTCCTCATTCATATCCCAAACATCTGCCAGTCCAATCCTGACTCATTCTTTGTATTATTTCTGCAAAGCCTTATTTGAAACTCTCTACCAGGTGATCTGTAGTAGATAAGTAATTGTCATTCGTGCAAATAAATGGATGGACAGAAGGATGGGCAGACAGATGAGATCAAGCAAGACAGTGAGTCTTTTGAGACAAAGTCTCAGTAGATAGCCCAGATTTGCCATAAACTCTTTAAAATCTATTTTATTTAGGTGCTTATACCTCTACCTCCATTCCAACCCTTATTTCTTTCAACCCCTCAACACTAGGTAGGAAAGAAAGAAGGTTAGAGAGGAAAGGGAATGTAGACCTCTTTAAACTACTTCCTGCTGATTAGGGACACCGAGTTCCTGGGGCAGGATTGATCTTTACTCACAGGATAGCCAATTTCTTCTGCTTCATCTTTTCACGACCACTTGACAAACCGCAACAACAGCAACCAGGAGCAGGAGGAGCAGCAGCTTTCTTCTTTGGGGGTTGTCATCCCCCACCCTCCCTATCCCTCTTTAGACTCTGGTCTCAAAAGTCCCCAGAATTCCAAACATAAATTATCTGCAGCTGGAAAAGATCATGTCCCTGCTAGTGCATGAGATAAACCATAATTACTTTGGATAAGAAGCCTCTTATCCCACACCTGGGAGCAAAAACATAGTCACATACTCTAAGTTTTTTTTTTTTTTTTTTTTTTTTTTTTTTGCTTTTCACAAACATTTATTAATGCCACATTGTAAATGGTACTTAGACAAGTGTATGGCGATGTTCCATGTTTCCACATAACACAGCTTGCTTAAGCTTCGCTGACACGATTCAATTCATCTTGAGGCAGTTAATGATGGCCGTGGGTGGGTGTAGGACTGGAGCCTTTCAAAGCTTTATTTCTTTTATCAGCGCTCCTGATTTTATAAAAGATGAACATCATTAACCCCATTCCTACCCAAATTTCCTGGTAAACCTGGTTATAGTAGGATTTCAGGGGACCCAGACATTCTTAAAAAAGCTTTGAAGCCTCTCAGTAGGACCAAGGCCACAGACCAGACCAGATTCCACAACAGACGAAGAATGGTCACTTATAACTGTTTTTTTTTTCTTCTAAGAACTCTAGCATGTAAGTGAACTTTATTTGTATTTATTGATCTTTTTTCTTTTTATTATTATTATTAATTACACTTTATTCATTTTATATCCCCCCATAAGCCCCTCCCTCCTCCCCTCCTGATCCCACCCTACTTCCCCTTTCTTCATAACTGGGTTTTTAAACAGACATTTTCACTACGGTCCTGCCTTGGATTTCAGGGTGCGAGGATTACAGGCAGGAAATATACTCAGACCATTCTATGAAAATTTTGGCACATTAATGAGACTTGGAAGCCTCAAGGGGACAGAACAAGTATTTGATTTTTTAGAGAAGGAAAAATATTCAGTATGTATTGTGAATTTTATCCCATAGTTCCTAGTAAAGGGTGACCAAGAGAATGATAAAAGGTGCCATCTGATTCTATACTCCGTTGGCACTTGGTGCCAGCCCACAGGGATGGCACAATTCAGAGGAAAGGGATGAAAAAGGAGGGAAGAAACCATCAACTCCTCCAGATTCATAGCTATAGCACAGTACAATATACAGGTAGGTTGTCTGTCACATATGATCCTGATCTCATCTCTTCCATCTTTCTTAGTTCCTTATTCTTCTGCCTCTGCCTCACTGAGTGTCACAAAAAGAAAAGAAAAGAAAAGAAAAGAAGGAGGAAGAGGAAGAGGAGGCAGAGGAGGAGGAGGAGGCAGAGGAGGAGGAGGAGGCAGA
>NW_026592510.1:10579112-10605542 GCF_907164565.1 Psammomys obesus | reverse complement strand
GAGGAGGCAGAGGAGGAGGAGGAGGCAGAGGAGGAGGAGGAGGCAGAGGAGGAGGAGGAGGAGGAGGAGGAGGAGGAGGAGGAGGAGGAGGAGGAGGAGGAGGAGGAGATACCCATTGGTATCCAGCCAGTCCTTCATTTCTGCATATTAGCCCTGGAGGCGAGCACTAGTAGAATAGCAGCGTGAGACTCCTGCCTTTCTTGTCTTGGTTCAGAAGTTCCTGAAACAGTGAGCATGGGGCAGCCATCTAGAGCAACATCCTGTCTCTCCCCGGCAGAGGGAATTCTTTCAGAGAGGTGCCACAGGCATTCATTCTTTAGCCTCAGCGGCATCCACTAGCTGAGCTTTCCATTTAATTCTCTGAAAAATCTAATCCCACGATTACTACACAGATCTTTTCTTATTATAAATCTTAAAATCAAAATATAGAAATAAAGCCAAAGTCTGCCCTGCCTATGTGTTTTCTCCCCCACCCCCAACAGTCACTAGTTTTCTTTTTCTTATGCATTTAGCACCTGTATAGCACCTGTATGAAGCACCTGTATGAAGATCCAGGTTCTATTTTAAGAATGTAAATATCATATAATGTGGCGAGTTCAGTACATTGGTTTTTGCTTGCAGTGATTTTTTTTTTTTTTTCTGTTTGTACAGACTGGCTTCATCTTTACTCGCTGCTGCATGCAGAATGGCTTGTGGGTAGTGGCTTGTTTAACGTCTGCCTCATTTGTCAAAATTCAGGCTGCTTACAGTGCTTTGCCACTAGAGACGACAGAGCCACAGAGATCCTTGTGCTAGCTAGTTTGTGACTGAGTGAGAAGGTTTCTCTGAAGCATTAGACATTATAGCAGGCAGATACTGGACTTTAGTGCACTCCGGCAGATCACCCTTTAGAAGGGCCCTTAAAGCAATTTCTGATTCCATCAGCCAGATAAATGAGTGCCATTTATTACTTCTTGGATAATACTTTGTCATTTCTTACATTAAACTTTTCATATTTACCGTATATTTACTGTTAGTGTTCATTTAGTCACTCACTGTCTTATTCAACAAACATGTTCTGATTCCCCTTATCCCCACCCCATTTCATCCATAAACAATGGGATTCTCAAGGTAGAAGGTCTTATAAAGTTAGCTTCTTTGGGCCCAGTAGTGGTGGTTCATGCCTTTAATCCTAGCACTCAAAGGGCAGAGGCAGGCAGATCTTTGAGTTTGAGGTCAGCTTGCTATACAGAGCAAGTTCCAGGACAGCCATGGCAACACTGAAAAACCCTGACTCAAAACAAAACACAAAGCAAAAAGATAACAGCTTTGCAAGCATTGTCAGGAAAGACCCTCTGCCTGCTGCAGATGCCCCTTACAAGGAAATTTCTACTCCTGTACCTAGAGAGGCATCACGCTGTCACTGCAGAACTGCTGGGAGAGGGTGTGGCTCATAATTATAGGAGAGATTCTGGATCATTCCATAAAGGGCATAGCTGGAGGACTTGGGAGGTGTGGAGAATGGCCAGCTGCAGATAAGGGTAAAGACAGGGAAGTTTTACCCACTTCAGAGTATCCCTAGCATCAGTTGAGCAATACTACAGGCTCAGGGACTTCAGTGTGTTCCTCATATGTTAAGAGTAATTGAATGGACAATTAATGATTTAATTTATGGCAATAATTCACAATGCACAAATACTTACCGTATGCACAGTACTCCAAAACCCTCAACATTATCTTTTTTAATTTTGTCTTACAATTTTTATTAAAGCTTGATAGCTCATTCACCAAAATAAATAAACAAATACAACTAATAAAACAAAACAAACTCAAATATGCTCAAGTACACAACAAGGGCATTTGCTCAACCATATTCATAGCAGCTTTATTCATAATAGCCAGAACCTAGAAACAACCCATATGTCCCTCAACTGAGGCATGGATACAGAAATTGTGGTACATTTACTACTCAACAATTAAAAACAAGGAAATCGTGAAATATTCAGGCAAATGGTGGGATCTAGAAAAGATCATCCTGAGTGAGGTATCCCAGAAGCAGAAAGACACACATGGTATATACTCACTTATAAGTAGCTATTAGACATATAATATAGGATAAACATACTAAAATCTGTACACCTAAATAAGCTAAGCAAGAAAAGGACACAGGGTAAGATGATCAATCCTCACTCAGAAAGGAAAACAGGACAGATATCAGAAGAGGGATAAAACAGGAAACAGGACAGGAGCCTACCAGAGAGGGCCTCTGAAAGACTACCCAGCAGTGTATCAAAGCAGATGCTGAGGCTCATAGCCAAACTTTGGACAGAGCACAGGGAATCTTATGAAAGAAGGTAGAGATAGAAAGAACTGGAATGGACAGAAGCTCCACAAGGAGAGCAATAAAACCAAGAAATCTGGGCCCATGGGTCTTTTCGAGACTGATACTCCAACCAAGGACCATGCAGGGAGATAACCTAGAACCCCTGCCCAGATATAGCCATGGCAGCTCAGAGTCCAAGTGGATACCCTAGTAAAGGGAACAGGGACTGTCTCTGTGAACTCAGTGGCTGGCTCTTTGATCACCTTCCCCTGAGGGAGGAACAGCCTTACCAGGCCACAGAGGAAGACAATGCAGCCAGTCCTGATGAGACCTGATAGGCTAGGGTCAGATGGAAAGTGGGGAGGAGGACGTCCCCTATCAGTGGACTTGGAGAATGGCATGAGAGGAGATGAAGGAGGGTGAGTAGGATTGGGAGGGAATGAAGGAGGGGGCCACAGCTGGGATACGAATGGAATAAACTGTAATTAATATAAAAAATTAAAATTAAAACAAAAACCAAAACAAACACAATGCTCTGATTTGTAGCATTCACCAATTTCTATGGTGCGAATACCCCCAGATGGCCATTTTTGACCTCCCAGCATGAAGCCACTGAACTTAGAGTAGGAAAGAAAAGCAGAAAAGCAACCACCATTGCAAGCCAATGGCAGGTGGCCCAGACACTACTGGAGGCAAGAATGAAGGTGAAATGTTCAAAGCTGGAGTTATATCACTAGAGAGGGAGAGAGAGAGAGAGGGAGGGAGGGAGAGAGGGAGAGAGGGAGAGAGGGAGAGAGGGAGAGAGGGAGAGAGGGAGAGAGGGAGAGAGGGAGAGAGGGAGAGAGAGACCCAATTGTTACTGCCATACCACATGGGAGGTAACTGAGGTTTAGGGAGCTGACATAATTTACTCGGGACTAAGCAGCTAATAGGCTAAACTTGTCACCTTATGAAACCATCAGTAGCAGAGGTGGGTGAGGAAGGATGACTGACACTGCACTCAGCGGTCAAGGTCGGCTGACCTTTTGTGGGCCTGGAATATCCTTGAGGATCTTGGGAACACCTGAGCTGGATTCCACCTGCCGTCTGCCTTGTTTCCTCCAGGATGTATTCATTCTTTTGTTTTACTTCAATGTAGTAGTAAATCCTTGTGGAGCATTTTCAACAGGCAAAGCATCTTCTGAGGCACCATCTACTAGGCTTCCCAAGGGCATGGGAAGGCACCCCCTCCCTTCTACTTCCCAGTGAGAGGAGAATAGCTGCTCAGTATATATTGGAACTGTCAAAAGTACATGAAATCGCCTATGAAAAATGTGAGCCCTAAATCAGTATTCTGTTTGTGTTGGGGTAGAATAATAGATCATTTTTATTCAAGGAAGAAAATTAAAAGCTACTACCATATACTCTTCTCCTTTCTCCAAAACATTTTAATTAAACTCCACAGTGGAAGACAGGATAAGGACAGCATCTCCCTGACTTTTCTCATTATCCGTCCCCTTGGCACAAGAAGCAAGTGATTAGATTGATTGGATCTTTCGAGTCTGGGGAAGTGCTGTGAAGTTGGTGTTGTCCCGGAAAAGATGTTGTCATTCATGGGATGAACAACCCAAGTGTGGAGTGTGCTGGAGAATTCAAACTGCAAATTCACTGTCCTGGGATGGAAATGACTACATCTGCGCCTTTGCTGCTGGTTGGGTCTCATACTCAGCTCCAGAGAAGTGCATTAGATCCAGGTGGGGGTCTGTCGCTGCCCTTACCAACAGTATGCCACATATTTAGTTCATTTCTCCACAGCCAGGCCTTGTGTCCTTTTCTGGGCTTAGCCACCCCCCCACGGAGCCCACAGGCAGGTGTCAGGTTCTCAGTGGCCTGATCTGCATGTAGGAACAGCACCAGCACTCCAGGGCATGGCTGCCTGGGCAACAGCCAGACGAGGAACTCTTGAATGGAAATAGTCACACGCCGAAATGGTGCCAAGTTGCAGGCAATCTTGCAAAACTAACATGGCTTTGGAGACACAGTGCCCCTGATGAGTGAGTTAGAGGCTTGGTGGCATTTGTAGAATCCCAGCTGTTGCAGACAGTGACATTAACCTGCTTGGCTTTGGTGACAGTCATCTGGGTTTGGGATCACAGTGCCTTAGTATATAGATTTGGCTTTTTGTCTCTACTGCTAAGCTGTGTTTAAGGACCTCAGCAGCAGCTATGCACTTCTGAAGGCCGATGTATCCAGTTCTGTGAGCAGGAATATATTGGATCACATGGCCATGCCATTCACCTCCAAACTGGAAATTCAACTTTAGTTGGAAGCTGGCCTAGCAGGAGAACAAAGGCCACACAGAAGTTTCTAAGAAGAGAGTCCTCTCCAGGGGCCATAGACCCTTTTAAGGCTTGTGGTTCAGCAAGGAGCCTGGGTGCAAGGAGAAGCATTGGGTTGTTCTTCTGACTATTTATCACGCTGTATACAAAGCTGGATTAAGAGGAAAGAAAAAAAAAGAAAAAAAAAAGAAAAAAAAAGAGGAAAGAAGGTAGATTGAGTTGAGACATTATGATACTCACTTATTGTCCCAAGTACAAAGAAGATTGATTATTTATTCTGTTTCTCTTTGCTTTATTTTTCTCATGGAAAAATGCATAATATCTATCTATCTATCTATCTATCTATCTATCTATCTATCTTCTATCTATCCATCTATTTTTGAGACAAGTTTTTTTTCTCTGTAGTCCTGTCTGTCCTGAAACTCAGTATGTAGATCAAGCTTCCCTGGAATTCACAGCAGTCTGCCTGTCTCTGTCTCCCAAGTCCTAGGATTAAAAGTGTGTGCCACCATACCCTGCTTGCTAGACATTTGTCTCTCAACCACCTTCCAACCTCTTGACCTTACTTTGATTTATTGGATGTTTGTCTTTTTGTCCAGCAATGTGCCAGATGAGCCTCAGTGACAGTGCAACAGGACTTCTGTTCTTGAGATACCCATACAATGACATACGCATGCACATATGGCATAGTAGAAGAAGAGGGAGGGACAGGAAACTCCTGAGTATGACCTCACATTCTCATGGTGACAGGTGTGGCCTACTTTTCTTCTTTTATTTTTTCACTTTCTTTTCTCTCTCTGTTCTCACTCTCTGGGAGGAGAAGCAGAATTTAGAAGGGTGACACCAGGCAGGGAACATAAACGATTTCAGGAACTTGAATAGTGAGAGCCACATGGCTTGAGTGGCTGAAAGAGCCAGTCTTTGAAATGGGTGCTGCAATCTTCATCCAGGTATTGGTGGGCTCCACCAGATGATGCTGTGGCTTCTACTGCCTTCTCCATGTCTCACCCTCAGCGTAGCTCTCAATTTCCAGCCCCTTATGCTAAGTGCTCAGCTCCATGCTGTTTTCTGGTTCTCCCTAACTACTGTTCAGCCATCACTTCCTGAGCCATGCAGAGGCCTCTACAATATGGCTACTCTGGTTTTCCAGGCAAGCGAAGATGGGAAGGGAAAGAAAGCACCCTGTATGAATACCTGTAGGTGGCAGAGTCTTGTGTAAACTCAGGTTTGTTGGTTTTCAGAGCTTGGGCTCACCCTGTCTTAGAGTATTGCACAATTTGGAGGTTTGTGACAAGGGAAGTGACTCATGCCAAAATACCCAGAGGGCACATCTGGGACTTTGCTCAATGCTTATTTGGATGGCAATCTTCCTTTGTTGGTGTTTCTATACATCTCAGATGTCCTTGCCATGGAACAGATTCTGCTCCAGCCTCTCGGTGTCCCCAAGGACTTGGGATGGGGCAGTTGTTTCTTATCCCAGGAATCTGTGCCTCTGAGGCTAAAGCCCACACATGAGCTGCTTTTTACTTTATTTTATTTTATTTTCTGGCCAGATCACAGTATTTTAACCATTTGTCCCACAAAGCATGCATGCTTGGAGGTCCAAGAGATTGGGTCTTGGCTCTGGCACCAGGAAGATAACATTCTTTCCTGTGAGCCATCCATGCATTTTGGAAAGGTTGACAATATCAAATTTGGGGTACATCCTTGAATGAACGCATATGACAAAGTTTTATAGAATGGAGGTTTTAATTTTTCTTCTATTGAAAATAGATTTTACATGCAATATATCCTGATTACACCGCCTACTCCTTCTAGTTCTTTCCCACCTCTCATTCCATATCCCATCTGGATCTACCCCCTTTATGGCCTCTCTTTAGAAAGTATACAGGAGTCTATTCTAAGCTATGATGATAAAATAAAGGATAATAAAAAACAAACAAACAAAATACACATTGGAATAGGCCAAAACAAATAAACAGAAGGAAAACAGCCCAAGAAAGGGAAAAAAAAAAAAAAAAAAAAAAAAAAAACAGATGAAGAGAAAGAGACCCAATTGTTCTCATACTTGGGAATCCCATAAAAACACAAAACACAAAGCCATAATATATACATAAAGGACCGGTAGGGGAAAAAGAGAGAGAGAGAGAGAGAGAGAGAGTAAAATTTAAAAACAGAATAGCAAAGGAAAAGTCCTAACATGACATTATTAAACAAGGAACCTCCAAAAATGCCATTGAGTTTGTTTTGTGTTGGCCGTCTATTACTGGACATGCAGCCTAGCTGTATAAGAGCAGTTTGTTTTCCCAGTGAGACTCCCCAGGAGAAAACTAAATTTTCATTTGCAAGAGGTTATCGTTTGGAGGTAGCTTGTGGGTTCATGATTGGAACCACATGTCCACTTCTTTCAGCTCTAAGACCCCGTCTAGCATAGACCCCTACAGGCCCTGTACATGCTGCCTCAGTTTCAGTGAGTTCATATGCACATTGGTCCTGTTGCATTTAGAAGGCCTTGTTTCTTTGGTGTTTTCCATCCACTCTGGTTCTATGTTCTTTCGTCTCCTCTTCTACAGGGTTCCCTAAGTTCTGATGGAGACATCTTGTTTAGGGCTCCAATGTCTCTCATTCTTTGCATATTGTCTGGCTATGAGTGTCTTCATTTGTTCCCATCTGCTGCAGGAAGAAGCTTCAGGGATGATGGCTAAGCAAGTCACTGATCTATGAATATCATGATGTCTACATTCACACAATGGAATATTACTTAGCTGTTAAAAATATGAAATCTGCAGGTAAATGGATGGAACTAGAAAAAAAATCATGCAGAGTGAGGTAACCCCAACCCAGAAAGACAAAAATGATATGTATTCACAAGTGGATATTAGCTGTTAAGTCAGTGATAAGCAAGCTATGATCCATAGAACCACAGAGGTTAGGTATAGAGTAAGGGATTAGGGGGAAACAGATCTCCCTAGGAAAAGGGAAATGAGATAGTTATAGATGGATGGAGTGGGGTGAGGAGGACTGAAGCAGAGATGGGAAGGGAGAGACAAATGAAGGAGGGAATTAGAGAGACAGCTAAAATTAAGGGCCATTTGTGGAGTAGTGTGGAAACCTAATATAGTAGAAGCTTCCTAAAAATATTCGTATATGAAGATGATCTAAGTGAAATTGCCAAATAGCAGGGAACACAGAGTCCCAACTGAACATTTCTCATCGTCAAACGAAGACTTACAGGAATGGGTTACATTAGTTGTTGGCCAAAGGGGCCCCATGGAAACCCCTAAGTAATCCAGATTATTATTTTTTTCATGAACCAATCTTTTTTATTTTTATTTTTATTCCTCCAGGTTATTTCTAAGGCTATTGATTGCCCTCCACAAACTTGCAGCAATGCTCTGTTGCCTAAGCCAACCCTACACAACTCATTGAACATGGAACATTCCTCATGGTGCCTACACAGAACTTTTACCCTTTACCTTTACCAGCTAGCGTTCATGATACCAGAAGGTATTCTGCTCACTAGCAAAGGAGAAACATCAACACCAATCCAGTTACAAACTCTTTGATCTACAATGGTGTCTTGCCTGCAAGCTATGCTAATGTAATGGTGGCACAAAGTTTATGGGTGTGACCAACCCACAGCTGATGGGACTTAAGGCCTACTCCATGAGCTGAAGCTCATGACACTGCTTAGGTGACCAAGAACCTGCAACTAGAAAGCCAAGGGACCTAGGGTAGAACCACATTCTACTGCTCTACTAAAGAATGTAGCAATAAAATGATTCCTGTTGGCATTCTGCTATACACATAGAAAGGAGGCTTAAATAGGTCATGGAGTTGAGCCTGTACACACTGCTGGAGTAGAAGCCTGGAAAAGCTTTCTTTTCTTTTCTTTTCTTTCTTTCTTTCTTTCTTTCTTTCTTTCTTTCTTTCTTTCTTTCTTTCTTTCTTTCTTTCTTTCTTTTCTTTTCTTTTTTTTTTTTTCAGATTATATGGAAAAGAGGCAAAGAGGCAGAAGCACTTCTACTGCCAAGACAGATGACAGGGACGGTGAGAGAAAAAGCCAAGGGCATATTCCAGTAGTCTTGATGAATGTCAGCCCAAAATCTAACTCAATATTTGGATGCTATAAATTGTGTTAGGAAATATAAGACCAAATAAACCTCTGGGACTGTTTGTGAGTGATTCAAGATGGCCGAGTTTAAACGGCTGTTGATAAAATGGATGGGGGCAGAATAATGGTATTAGCAATTTGACAAAATCCTAATAAATCAGGCATGAACCTGAATTAACTGAGAAAATCTTGCCAGAGCACACAGGCTGAGTTTGCCTGTGGTCAGTGGCTCTGACGGAAATGGATTGGAGCACGGAGTCCTTGCTGTTTGGACTCAACATCTGTATCTCCAGGAGCTGTATGTGGTGATTCTGAGAAGATGTCTTCTCTGGCTATCTATATCACCAACTTGTAAGCCCGTGTGTCATCGTATGCCAATGTCACTCACCCAAGAGTGCTGTTCCATTATTACTTAGTTTGGGAATATCTCTCCTGTCTCAGGTTTCTATTGCTGTGAGAAATATGACCCAAAAGCAACTTGGGGAAGAAAGGGTTTATTTCAGCTTACAAAATGTCAGGTTACACTCCATCACTGACTGAAGTCATAACAGGAACCTGAAAGGGGAACTGAGGCAGAGGCCATGGAAGATTGCTGCTTATTGCACTGTTCTCCATTTTTTGCTCAGCCTGCTTTCTTATACAACCGAGGACCACTGGCCCAGGAGTGGCACCACCCATACAGGCTGCAAACTCCCACCTCTAACACTAATTGAGAAAATGCACCAAAAGCTTGCCTAAATGCCGGTCTCATGAAGGCATTTTCTCAGCTGTGGTTCCCTCTTTTTCAGACAGCCCTAATGTGTGTAAAGCTGACAATAAACTAGCCAGGACATCACCCATCTCTCAGTCACCACCTTGGGGAAAATGAGTCATTGCCTGCTAAGGATATACGAAAAGATTCTTATACATTAAGTCTTCAAATGCTGCGTGGGATTGGACTTATTTAGAAATTTAATCCTAAATCAAATACTAGTAGAGAAAAGCAGTCATGCTTAGCAAAAGTCCCTACAGAAATACGGCAAGGCATTTGCAGTTGCCAAAAACTTGAGACTATCCATATATTACAAACAAAATAGTATATGCTTACATATTATGGTGTAAGCATATACTATATACATTTATTTTATTCATGTAAGATGCATTACATGTGTATAATATTACATGATTATAAGTATAAATAAACTCGTATATTTGTAGAATGGAATTCTTTTTTTTTTAGTAACAGTAGCTGGTTTATATATTTTTTAAATAATTATTCACCTTACATGCCAATTGTAGCCCCCTCCCTCCTCTCTTCCTTCTTTCCCACCCGCCTTCGTTCTTCTCCGTATCTCCCCTTCCCCCCACTTACCCATCCCATCATATCAAGTTATTTCAGGACTGAGCACATCCTCCACCACAGTGGCCTGGCAAGCAGACCCCTGCCAGGGGCAAGTAATCAAAACGCATGCTAGGGAGTCCTTTTCAGAGACAGGCCCCACTCCTTTTACTAGGGAACCCTCATGAAGATCAAACTGTCCATTGTGTACGTATGTATAGGGGGCCTAGGTCCAGTCCATACTGGTCCTTGGTTGGTGCTTCAGTCTCATCAAGTCCTGTTGGGCCCAGGTCTGTTGGTCTACTTGTGGAAATCCTGTTTCCTCTGGGTCTTTCTATCTTTCCTCCCACTCTTCCACAAGGCTCCCTGCACTCTGCCCAGTGTTTGATTGTGAGTCTAAGCATCTGTTTCAAACTGATGCTGGGTAGAGCCTCTCTAAGAACAACTATGCTAGGCTACTGTCTGCAAGCAGAGCAGAGTATTACGGCTTGGTTCTCTCCTACGGTGTGGCCAGACATTGGTTGGGCATTCCCTCAATCTCTGCTGTATCTTTATCCGTGCACATCTTGTAGGCAGGGTAAATTTTGGGTAGAAGTTTTTGTGGGTGGGTTGGTGTTCTCATCCCTCTACTAGGAGTCTTGTCTGGTTAGAGGGTGGCCTCTTCAGTCCCCGTGTCGACTGCTAGTAGGGATCTCTGCTAGAGCCACCCCCATATTCTCCCAGAAGCCCACCCTGATGTAGGTCTCTAGCCTGTCTCAGAGATGCCCCCTCCCCACATCAGATCCCCATCCTCATTTCCTTCAGCACTCCCTCTCCTATCCTGTATCCTCTCTTAGCACACTTCCTTTGTCTATTCTAGTTCCCCTTCTCAGTGAGATTCATGCATCCTCCTTTGGGCCCTCCTTGTTACTTAGCTTCTTTGGGTCTGTGAATTATAGTATGACGATCCTCTACTAGTTGACTAATATTTACTTATAAGTGAGTACATACCATGTATGTCTTTCTGGGTCTGGGTTACCTCACTCAGGATGATCTTTTCTAGTTTCATCCATTTGCCTGCAAATTTTTTGATGTTCTTATTTTTAATAGCTGAGTATTATTTCATTGTGTAAATGTACCACAGTTTCATTATTCATTCTTCAGTTGAGGGACACCTGGGTTGTTTCCATTTTATGGCTATTACAAATAAAGCTGTTATGAACATAGTTGAGCAAATGTCCTTGTTGTATGGTGGAGCATCTTTTGGGTATATGCCCAAGTGCTATAGCTGGATCTTGATGTAGAGTTATTCCCAATTTTCTGAGAAAGTGTCAGAGTGATTTCTGCTGTGGTTGTACAAGTTTGCACTCCCACCAGCAATGGAGGAGTGTTCCCCTTTCTTCACATCCTTGCCAGCATGTATTGTTACTTGAGATTTTTATCTTATCCCTTATGACAAGTGTAAGATGGAATCTCAGAGTCAATTTGATTTGCATTTCTTTAAGTGCTTCTCAGTCATATGAGATTCCTCTGTTGAGAATTCTCTGTTTAATTCTACTCCATTTTAAAATTGGATTATTTGGTTTGTTGGTATTTGATTTCTTGAGTTCTTTATATATTTTGAATATTAGTCCTTTGTCAGATATAGGGTTGGAAAAGATCTTTTCTCAATCCATAAGCTGCCATTTTGTTCTGTTGACAGTGTCCTTTGCCTCATAGAAGACTTTCAGTTTTAAGAAGTTCCATTTATTAATTGTTGATTTTAGAACCTGAGCTATTGGTGTTCTGTCTAGGATGTTGTCTCCTGTGCTAATGAGTTCAAGGCTCTTCCCTACTTTTTCTTCTAATAGATTTAGTGTCACTGGTTTTATGTTAAGGTCCTTGATCCACTTGGACTTGAGTTTTATGCAGGGTGATAAATATGGATCTATTTGAATTTTTCTATAGGTATACATCCAATTATACTAGCACCATGTGTTGAAGATGCTATCATTTTTCCATTGTATGGTTTTAGCTTCTTTGTCAAAAATCAAGTGTCCATAGATTTATTTCTGGGTCTTCAATTCTATTCCATTGATCCACCAGTCTGTTTCTACACCAGTACCATGTTGTTTTTGTTATGGTTGCTCTGTAGTAGAACTTGAAATCAGAACTCCAAAAGTTCTTTTATTGTTCAGGTTTGTTTTAGCTATTCTGGGTTTTTTGTTTTTCTGTATGAAGCTGAGAATTGTTCTTTCAAGGTCTATAAAGAATTGTGTTGATATTTAGATGGGAATTGCATTGAATCTGTAGATTGCTTTTGGTAAGATGGCCATTTTTACTATGTTAATCCTACCAATCCATGAACATAGGAGATCTTTCCATTTTCTAATATCTTCTTCAATTTCTTTCTTCAGAGAGTTGAAGTTCTTGTCACACAGGTCTTTCGCTTGCTTGGTTAGAGTTAAAAGATACTTTATATTATTCATGGCTATTGTGAAGGGTGCTGTTTCCCTAATTTCTTTCTCAGCCCATTTATCACTTGTCTACAGGAGGGCTACTGATTTTTTTTTAAGTTAATTTTGTATCCAGTCACTTTGCTGAAGATGCTTATCAACTGTAGGAATTCCCTGGTAAAATTTTGAGGGTCACATGTCATCCGTGAAAAGCAATATTTTGACTTCTTCCTTTCCAGTTTATATCCACTTGATCTTGTTTAGTTGTCTTACTGCTCTAGCTAGAACTTCAATCACTATGTTGAAGAGATACAGAGAGAGTGGGCAGCCTTGCCTTGTCCCTGATTTCAGTAGAAGTGCTTTAAGTTTCTCTCCGTTTAACTTGATGTTGGCTATTGACTTGCTGTATATTGCCTTTACATGTTTAGGTATGTGCCTTGTATCCATGGTCTCTCTAAAACTTTAAACATGAAAAGGTGTTGGATTTTGTCAAAAAGCTTGAAAAAGCATCTAAGGAGATGATAACTTGATTTTTATCTTTCAGTTTGTTTATGTGGTGAATTACTTTGATGGATTTTCCTATGTTGAACCATCCCTGCATCCCTGGGGTGAAGCCTACTTGATCATGGTGGATGATATTTTTGATGTGTTCCTGGATTTGGTTTTCAAGTATTTTATTAAGTATTTTTGCATCAAAGTTCATAAAGGAAATTGGTCTGATTGTGCTTTCTTTATTGACAGAATTTTACCAGACTTTTTTTGTTGCTTCTACTTCTATTTTCAGGTCTTGGACAGTTTTATTTATTTCCTTTATCTGTTTGTGTTTTCCTGTGTTTCTTTAAGGGATTTATTAATTTCTTTTTTAAAGGCCTCTATCAGCTTCATGAAACTGGATTTTTAAGGTTGTTCTCTTGTTCCTCAGATGTGTTGAAATATTCTGGGCTTGCTGTAGAATGATACTTGGCTTCTGGTGCTGACATATTGCCCAGGTTCTTGTTATTTGTTTTCTTGCACTTGCCTTAGCCATCTGGTTGTCTCTAGTATTGGCTGGTGGTCCCTGGTGGCTGCTGGCTTCTGGGAATGAATACAGGTGTGAGGAGCAGTAGATGGAGGGTGCAGAGGGCCAGGTGTAGCTCACCTCTGCTTTGTTTGCCCTGCAGCTGGTTGGTCTCCAGTGTCCACAGGTCTCTGTCTTCCCCAGGTGGCAGCTGAAGGCCTCCACAGGTAGGGCACTGGACCCAAGTGGAGTGCAGAGAGGATGGGGCAGGTTTCTCAGCTGCTAGATTTTCTAGGAGGACAGGAAAAGCTGGGAAATGTGGTTTGCAGGGTCTCACCTGGTGGTCCCTGGCTCCCAGAAATGCAGGTAGAGGTGAGGTCCAGTAGATAGAGGGTACACAGAGCGGGACACAGCACGGCTGCTGCGTTTGCCCAGTGGCCTGGTGCAAACAGGGGACTGGCACATAGAAGTCTCACCTGTCTTCCCCAGATGGCCATTGAGGGGCTCCAGGGATGGGGCCCTGGACTAGGAATGATGGAATGGAATTTTATACAGCCATGGAAAATGAAGTAACTACAGCTGTGTAGAAAAAAAAAATGATACTCACAAAGATAATTTTGGGCAAAAGAAGTAAGATACCAGTTGGGAAAACTGCACAATTCTGTTTTACCTCAGGAAAGACTAGTATGGTGATGTTCAGTGTGCCTGGAGGGGTGATGAGAGAAAGAGATGCTCCATTTATTAGCCTGTCTTCAATCTGTGATAGCTCACTGAGCTGTATGTTTATGCACCATGAACGATTTTGGCCTGTGCCTGAAATTTACTTTAAAAGATGAGAAGATGATGGATGTGGAGATATCTCCATGGGTAAACGCATACACTGTGCGAGCATGAGGAACTGAGTTTGAATCCTCAGAACTCACACAAAACCAGGCAGGGGAACACACGCCTGGAATCTCAGTGCTTACATGGTGGGAGGTGAAGCAGAAATGGAATCCCTGCATTGTGGGGCAGCTGTCCTGACATATACAGCAGGAAACAGGAGACTGCCTCAAATAAGGTGAAAGGTGAAAGGGGAGGGCTTATATTGAGGTTGGCCTCTGATCTCCTCACGTGTATCCTGACACGTGTGCCTACCCTCACATATGAATGCACACATATACTAAGTTTTAAAATGCCATGTGCATCATATAGCAGGTATATGATGCTTCCTGTGCAGGCCCAGGAAGCAATGGATTATGGGGGCATCCAGCAGCATCCCTACAACTCAGATGGTACTCCCTCAGAGGCCTGGTTAAATTAAAATCCTTAGAGTGTATCTCTCTTCCACGTTATTGTCACTCTTGGCTTGCGGCCCCATTTTAGACTGTGTCATAATTCTTTGTGCCAGTAGATCTTTACTTTTTTTTTTTTCCTGCAGAATTCAACACCCAGAACTCATGATGGATTTACCTGTATCCCCTAGCATAGCCAGCACACCAACTTGTCCATGTTTAGGAAGCGTTTGTGGACTCCAATGACCCCAGGAAGAGAGAGTAAAGAGTGATTTTCTTTTGCAGGAAAAGAGGATGATAGATTACCAAGAAGAGGCCCATCTGTCTATCAAGGCAGTCACTGGCTAGAGTTACCACAGTCTTACTGAGAGCAGAGTGCCGCTGTGGGAAAGAGCAGCTCACCAGTTCCCCAGCAGCCCAGGACCCCCGGGCTCTGCTCGGAGTGTTGATCCCTGCACCGTCCATTGTGCTCCTACCAGCCTCATCACCAGGAGACACAGGAACTGTGTGTGCACCCAGCAGTCTGCAGGCTCACCCACTCAGCCTCCTGGGCTTCCCCGTTGAGCGGCTGCCTGGGGCCTGGTTGGGGACCTGCTCCCTCCTGCCTCCTGGAACAGTCCTCACAGTGCATCACACTGTTCAGGAAACTCTATAAAACATGGCTTGGACCCAGCATTATTCTACCAGAAAGGCAAAATATAAGTGATTCCTTCCTCTAATCGCTCTTGGTTACAGAGAAATATTGAATGTTTTGACGAGCCCTGCTGATACTTCAGGCTGGATAATCCTTTGCTGTGGGGAACCATTAATGTTTTGTGGGAGTATTAGCACCTCCTTGGTCTGTAGGACACAATTCATCAGCCTTTCAAAGTTCAACAACACTACATGTCTCCCAGACAGTGCCAGTGTCCCAGGGAAGTTTCTGATACCAGTGACTCAAGAGGGACACCTACCACAGGGTCCTATGTCCCTTTAGACAGAAATCCGGCTCAGATGCCCATTGCAATTTGGTTAATATGTGTTAATTACTAGTAGTAACTTAATATTCAGTGTTAATTTAATATCATGAATATATTATTATAATTAATAGTATGTTTTAGCTCTTGGGGGAAGGGGCTGATGAAGAAGGCGAAGGGAGAGAAAAGCAAGAGTCTAAGGAGCATGTCCAGACATGGACCCTCACTGCCCTTGACTTTGGCTTCTTAGTGAATCTCAAAAGCCCATAAGCAGTAGCTGATTTAGATGACATAGTTTTAGGATAAGAATTAAGACTTAGTTTTTATGCCATGCATTAATTAATGAGAGGATGGGGTTGGAAGAATGGAGAAATTATGTGAGAGTAAGAGTTAGAGAACCTCCATGCAAATCGTGTCTTGTCTTAAATGTGTACACTACATGTCTTAATGTCTTGATTTTTGCTTTTGCTGCTACTAAAGTGGACTCACACCACACATCTGTGGACTGTGGTCTGCCACTGTGACATGACATGGTCAAGTCAGGCTGGCCTCTGTGAGGCAGATGTTCTGCAGCGCCTAATGATGTGTGTGTGTGTGTGTGTGTGTGTGTGTGTGTGTCTGTGTGTCTGTGTGTCTGTGTGACTTGCTGAGCTAGCACAGCCCTGCCTGTCCTTGCTTCTGTCCCACAACTGGTCATGATTGGGGTCTTCAGGGAGTCATTGCCAATCATGGGCACAAGTTTCTAGTTCTGTGGAAGGGCTGAGCTGGGGAATCTCAAGATCATACCAGAAAACAAAACAAAACCTTAAGTAAATACTGATGTCAGAACTGGTGGCTTAAAAAAATAATACTAAATTGAAGATCTTTGATGCTTTTTAAGGTGCAAAATGCAATTTCTGTGGTTTGTATTTGAAGTGCCTCCTTCAAATAGCTCCTGCTTTGAAAATCTGGTTGCCTAGCGATGGCACAATTTTGGGAGGTTTTGTAAACATGGGGAGGCAGAGACTTCCTAGAGGAAGTTGGTCATTGCTGTGGTATCTTGTCCAGGGCCCTTCCCTGTTCTTCTTTTCTTTCTTCCATATGATGACAGCAGCCCAGCCCTGCTCTGCACTACTGTCTTAGTGGACTGAAACCTAGGAAATAAATCCTTCCCACTTTTTCGTTGTTTGGGTCAGATGTTCTGTTATGGCAGCAGCTAAAGCTGACACACAGAGAGAAATTAGCACCCGTCAGCAGCTACTCCGGAGGCAACAGGACTTAGCTTGTTTTTCATGTAAGAGAAGAGGTAAGAACGGGCCACCTCCAAGCGCTGCCTCGCTCTGCTTACTTTTATAGACTTCTCTTTTGTTCACTCCACCCCTGTTTCCACGCACAGCCATTCATCCTGAGAAGTGTTCTCCCTCACCTTCCCCTGGGGAAATGACTTGCTCAGGCCCCTTTTGTAGCCCGCCAGACATTTGTAGCTAGGCAGGGAACACCAGGCACGGTGGCTGCTGACCCGGCACTGGAGCAAATCTGTTGTGCTGCACCAAGGTCACAGTGGTTGGGAAGAGTCATGACCCCTCTGCTGGCTTCAGAGAGGACTGGCGAATCCGTGCCAATTAGTGAACTGTGTTCAACAAGAGTTTAAAGTCTCTTCAAGCACTGAGATCCGGAAGTGGACTGACATGAAGGCCCATCCTTGTCCCTAACCAAGAAGCTATTTTTCGTGCCTTTTTCCTTTTCCCATTTGTTGTTGACTTTCTCTCCTCTCCCCTCACCATAATACTTTTATTAATTATTTGGGAATTTCATACAATGCACTCCAATCATACTTGCTTCCCATTTCTCCCAGGTCCACTTCCCCTACCCCCCCCCCCAAAAAAAAAAAAACCAACAAAACCAAACAACCCCACCAAGTCCAATTTGTGTTGTCCGTATGTTCATTAGAGCATGGTCAAACTTCCAATGGCCAGCGCCTTAAAGAAAAACTGAGTCATGTAGTCATGTCCCATACTACCCCCACCAGAAGCCATCAACTGTGAAAAAGCTTTATCATAAAATCGATGGACTCGCTTCAATAGCTTCCTGTCTGGACTGATTCTTTTTTTGGAGGTGTAGAGGTTGCCACAGAAGTCTTCAATGTCTCCCATTCTTAGTTTTGGGTCTATAACCATCAATACCACTGCAAAAGAAACTTCTTTGCCCACAGCAGCCCGCGCTGACAGCTCGGATCTCAGACATCCACATGATCTCTGGCCGCAGAACTGACCACGAACCTCAGCGTGGCTTCCGGTGGCAGTACGGACCAAAGGGAAGTCTTTCGAGGAGGTTTAATCCAGTCAGGGTGATCGTGTGGCTGGGCAGCACGTTTGGCGGCAGGAGCTGTGCGAGTTCCAAGGCTGCTGCTCACCGCCCTGCCCTTGGTGCCAGCCCCCATGCCAGTACCTTCAGTAATGGCTCCATGCTCCCCTCCCCCAGCCGAGTGAGCAGTGAAAGCCACAGCAGAGTAGCTGCTCCATGCTGTAGGGCTGAGGCTGGCCTGGTGGTTACCCAAGCTTCCCTTTGGCCCTACTTGGCGACATGCTCTTTTGTGACTGAGGCTGTGCTCCCATACCTGACTCCGCTGCCATGTGTCTAGTGTCACTCCTCTCCTCTGCTCATGCCACGCCATTCCTCCCACGCGCCAATTCCATGAAACCACTTTTTAAAACATCTTCCCTTAAGACCTCTATTTATTTGTTTGTTTGTTTATTTATTTATTTGTGTTTTATGTACATTGGTGTTTTGGCTACTTGTCAGATACTTGACCCAGGAGTTACAGACAGTTTTGAGCTACCTTGTGGGTGCTGGGAATTGAACACACATCCTTTGGAAGAGCAGTCAGTGCTCTTAACCACTGAGCCAATGCTCCAGTACACCTCCCTCCCTTTTTTAGTTGTTTTGGAGAGGCTTCAAGCTCTTCAGCCCCATCCTCCTCTGCGTGTGTCCCCTTGAAACCTCTGTGGGTCTCCCAGGCTCTTCAGAGCCCAGTGCTGGCAGCCATGCCATCTTGAATCTCTGCTGTTGACTTTCTTTTTTGCCTTCCTCCTTCCTTCCTTGTTTGTTTGTCTGTTTTGATTTTTGTTTTGTTTTGTTTTGTTTTTTCCTGTGGGTTTATGCTTTATTTGGTGACAAAAAGAACACAAAGTTAGATGAGTAAGGATGTAGGATAGGGAGATCTGGAAAGAGTTGGTTGAAAGGGAAGAATATGATCAAAAGTATTTAAGGAAAAAATTTTAAATGATTTTTAATTAGAGTTTAAGGATTACTAAGGAGAGCTAAATGTGATCACCCATTGAACTAAGCTGCAGTACTCCCCAAATAACACACCACTGGATGAAACAGAAAAGCCAGGTTTTACAGATCCATGAAATATAGTCACCTACAAATACTTCTGCAAAGAATCTTGACTTTTAAATAGCTCTCTGATATTCAAGAAGACCCTAGTTTTAGGAACAACTAAGGACCCACAAATTAGCATTGATGGATCTAAATGATGGAAACAGAATGCATACAACACACACACAAAAGAAATGACAGCTGGTTTTTAACGAGATTATTAGAAATGAGAAAGATGCTCAGCTTTTGAAATGAAGGCATTTCTCTACTGACATATGCTGTCCTTTCGATCATATTCTTTTACTATCACACAATGCATAAGAACTCTTTAGTGTTTTCTTTCACAAACACACATATACTAATGCACTACAGGTAGATACTTAGAAGAAACTTGGCATGCGAGCCTAGCCATGGGTACACATCCTCATCAAGGATCCCTCTCTGTCTTGTGCCATCAATCTCCTCATTTCCATTGGTAATTGTCTTACTTTATACATTGCTAGGGAAAATATCCGAGAATACATCTTAACATGGGGGAAAATTCATTTCGCTCACAGTTTCAGAGGTTTCGGTCTGCCCTCAGCTGTCTCCGTGGCTATGGGACCATGGTGACGAAGGCCATATGGCAACCAGAGCATGATCTGGAGTGGAGTCACTTACCTCAGGGCAACCAGTGAACAGAGTGAGAATGGATGCTAGTGTATTAGTGTTCCCACTTTTTATCGTTCATTTTTTTATCTGAGTCCTCAGGCTATGGGATGCTGCCACACACATTGAGGGAATGTATTTCCTTTTAGTTAATTGCCTCTGGGAATACCCTTCCAGGCATACCTATAAAAAGGCTTTAGTTGTCTGCTAGGTATTGCTCATTCCAGCCAAGCAATTATGATTGGTCGTCACAACAAGCGATTTTCAGTCATCAACAGACTCAACTCCCCCTTAAACATCCCCTAACCATACCATCCCCTCCTTCCCTGTGTTTTTAACATTTTTTGTCTGGCATGCATCTTTCTTTGCACATTCACACAAGTGGACTTTCTAGAACAATCTATCATTTCACTCCCACACAAGTGAACTTTGTATGACAAGCTATTGCTTCACTCCCTTGCCTAGAATCTCACGATGGCCTTCTTCCCTTATCCTGGCAAACACTGCCCTGTGCAACTGAGTTCCTTTCCACTTGCCAGCCTTACCCCCCCTGGCCGTTTATTATCTGCTCAAATTACATGGGAGCCCTTGTTGCTACGCTTTGTCTTCCGAACACTGTCAGGGTTTTCTCTGCCTCAAACCTTTGCCCCTATTAAGTCTTCTGTCTAGATGACTTTTCCCAGTTTATATCTGATAAGGTCCTGATTATCCTGCAGGACTCAGCTTGGGGTTATCTTTCTTGTGTAAGGAGCCTAACAACCGGAGCCTCTTTTTAATTGAAAGTTTAGCCATCTCCTTCTCCCAGTAATTGCTATGTAAATATTTCCCCTTCTGCAAGGATGAGCTCCTTTTATTCTTGAGTTTTTATTTTTTCATCTTTATACTCCAAGTTCCAATACAGTGCCTGACATAAAAAGATACCCAAATGTTTATTGAATTAAATTGCTTATGGGTTCTATTTTTCTTTTCATTTAATTTCATACTATGGTTTTTGACTTAAAAGTCACTATCAGTTCAACCTCAAAAGAGACATTTACAGAGGCATAAATTCAGAAAGCATGCCATAGCTTCAGGGAGGTATACAGCTATGGATGGGCTCCAGTCTCGCAAAAGAAAACAAGTCATGGCAAATTACCAGGCCCTTTAGTCCTGAACTTTCTCTCCCTGTCTGTTTTTCATCTGATCTGCTGAAAAAAGAGGTCTCTGGCCTGCTGGGCTATCAGAGATTCTACAGGATGACCTAGGCCCCCTACCCGCACCCCATCCGCCAGAATGCACAGAAAAATGAGTCTTAGGCTAGCATGCTCAGGCCTTGATGCTTACAGGCTCTGAGCAGGAAAATGAAATTAAGAAACTGAATTATCTTTTTCATGCAAAAGTTAACATTTGCTTATAGGTCAAAGAAACAGATGCAGGCCCTGTAGACCCCCACCTCTGCCTTCTCAGTCTCTGTGTAGACTCAGCTGGCCTCCAAACCTCATGTACATATTTTCTGGACTGCACAGAGATGAGCTGCCCAGGTCCACACTGCAAACAGAAGAGCAGCATCCTGAAGGTACTAGGGCTTGCTTTACCTGTGCTGACTTGACCAGGCTCTCAGCATCCAAAACAGGCTGGGTGTCAGTGTTTAGTTCAGCACTGGCCATTGATCTCCAGTGATTAGGAACTTGGATGTTTCCTTGGCTTTGAATGAGTGTATCTTCCCACTGCCATCAATTCTTGCGCCCACACAGCAGAAAGGTCCTGTGTACTGGAAAGATAATCATATTCTCCTTGTGACTCATGTTGAGATTACGGCTTCATGAACCGACTCTGAAATGGATGGTAACTTCATAAAAACGAAACCAATTGGATGTGTTTGATACTAGTAAGTACACATCAATACTACAGTCTCTATATTACTTACAGAAATAATTTCACAATATTCCTTTTAAGTATGAGAATACATGGATTTTCTATGGGAGCAGCACTGTAAAAACAAACAAACAAACAAACAAACTGAGTTCTGGCTCTTTTATGACTTGAGATACACCCAGAGTTATTCATGACATTAAAATTTCAAATCCAATAAAGCTATGCTCATTTAGACAACATTCTTCCACACCTCTATAACCCTCCAGAGGAGAATGAAAAAGATAGTCGCTATAGCCAAGCTCATGGAGGAAAGAATATTTCTTACCCTAGTTCAAAGACTTTCTGAGAAGCAGGATATTAACATGCCAGAAGTGAAACTGGTGCTGCCAACTCTGCATTAGATGCCCCGTCTCCATCCAACGAAGCTGGAGGAGCCAAAAGCAAGCTGGTGATGCTGGCTCCAAGGCCAGTCTATAGCTGGCGTCCCAGACGCAGAAAGCACACCGCAACAGGGAAGTTTCTCAAGCACTCCTCTTCAAAGGTAATAAAACATACGGACAAATGACTTCAGAAAGAGAAGTTGGAAGAAAATGCTAGGTGTCAGTTTATAAGTCTTCACTCTTCATCCTTCCTCTTGAGCGCCAGCCATTTATCAATAATTGGAAAACTTTGTACCAAAGCAGATATGAGCTGTGACAATGGCCTGTGTGTTTTGTTAGTTGGGGTCAGCTGAACCTTTCTTTAAGTAATATTCGTTTTGCAACTTTCTGGAGTTTTGATAGGGTCTTTAATTTTGTGCCAAGTTTTTGAATAATACTGGGTTTTCTTCATCTTGTTATTGATAAGTAAATTTGAGGTAATGATATGTGTTTCATGGTCATTCTTTCAGTAATTTACCTTATTACTTATTGTAGAGCATATTTTAGTGCTTCAATATAAATCATTGGTGTTACATTTTTAATTAATATAAAATGACAGTAGATGTTAACATTTCCATTTTATACTATGGAAGTTTCAAATTACTAAAACTAGCATTTTGCTTCGGCATTATAGAGCAAATAATAAAATAAAAAATAATAAATAAAAGCACAAAGCCACAAGCCCCTTTCTCTCTTTCCCCTCATATCCTGCTTTCTACCATTCGATTAAATTGCATGCTCAATGAGTTCCTCAGATCTCATCAAAAGAGGATAGTCAACCAACTGTACCTAAAACTATATTCTGGTTTCTCTCACATTGCAATGAGATAGAAATGTCAGGCCCCAAGAGATGGAGGTTGACCTCAAAGGCTTCACTGTTTGTCTGCTCTCTTCAAAGCTGCAGTTCAAACAGGATTGGGAAAAGCTAGGTTTCCTTCTGGCTCAGTCAGAGAGCAGGGCTGTTTCTTCACCCATTCGGCACCTTTGAGCACATTAACTCATGGATGCTCACTTCTGATCCTGTTTTACTCCCAACAGAATGCACTATAGAACCCTCTCAATGCATTCAGATTCCACATCTTCCCATTCTTTAATGGCAAGAGAAAGCAGAGAACACACTGGAAGATCATCTTTCTCAGAGGGTGTTTATAGTCTCCTTCCTTTGCTCCAGTGTATCAGCCTGTCTCTATGGACTAATGGTTTTCTCCGTGTCAAGGGGACAGATGCTAAGAGGCCCACCCAGGATTCAAGTACAGGCAAAGCTGTTTCCAGAGCCCATGCCCGCCAGCACTGTTCTCACTGTAACATGTGTCTGAAACCCTTGAAGGACTAGCCAAACACGTCTGCTTCACACTCCCAGAGGCTGAGGGTGGGACCCGCAGCCCTGTGGTTTTAATCAGCATCACTGTGATACTGATGCTGCCTGTCCTCGGAGCACGCTGTTCTGCGTAGGTAGCTCTCCCATCATTACTCTCCCATCATTGCTCTCCCATCATTACTCTCAGGCAGCCACACCACACACCAGGCTAGCAGTAGCGACCGTCAGTCATTTGGAAACTATAATTCCAAACACTGTGAAGAAAATAAAGTACAAAACGTGAGTTTAAAAAAGAACGAGAAGTGAAAAGCAAAGAGGACTTGGTTTTGAATAGGCCATGGCAGGAATCAGGGACATCTTCAGTGAGACATTTAATCTAGAGCTAGATACACGATTGGCAAAGTCTGGTATAAAGCAGACTGGACCTCTGGGGCCCACAATTTGAAAGGATAGAAAATAGTGTCACTCATGGGATAAAACACAAAGCTTTGACTTCCGTTCTTAGCCTTTCAGCCTGTCCTGGTGTTCTGATTTGCTGTTGGATAACGTTATAAATAAAGAACAATTTTAAACTTCCACTGTTTGCATGACTTTTGCCATCCACTTTTATGAACATGCCAATGATGAAAGCATATGTAAGAGCATTTAATTTGTTCACAGAATCACTGGCATTACATAATTTATATTTCAGAGTCCTATAGGCTCCTCTTGCTTCCTGTCTTCATATTTGCACATTCCTAAAACACTGTCTGTCTCTCGCTTATTGCTCAGGAAAGACTAAGGGAAAAGGAACCAGGTGTCCTGTCTGGTTACAATTTTAGCCTAGGTAGTTAGCTAATACAGGAAAGTAACACAGCCCCGAAGGACCTTTGTAGTTTTTGTTACAATACCATTGTCTTCTCAGTGGGTAGAAGCAAATTCTAGTTAGAGCAAAACAAGACTCTCCAGGCTCTTGGCACCGCTTTTATTTTGCCTGCCACAGACCGTGTTCACTCGCCTTGGACACCCATGCACCACAGACCACAGAATTAGATACCTATGGTGCATCTCGAATGCTACTTGTGAACAAGGTGAGTAAGAAATGAAGGACTCTCAGTTTTGCACATCCCCTCTGCTCAAACCCAGGCTCTCCTGCTGCGCTGGGCATCACAAAACACAGACTGAAAAACAAAACCATTAAGGTGATAACAGCAGGACATTAAACAATGTATTATTTAAACCTGTGCCATGCTCAACAGGCAGCGTGACCCAAAGCCCAGCAGATTTAAGAACCAGAACAATAATGCGTTCAAAGGGCAGTTATAAAATAGAACCCCAGACTCAGAGAACTAAGTGGGGGAGGTGGGGGAGGGTAGACACCAGGACCATAAAAATATCAAGGAAACCACATCCTGACTGAGAGAAACTTCCTCCCTCTTAGACCTGCATTCTTGTCAAATGGCCAAGAATCTAGGCTGGCCACTCTTAAAGAGGTGCTCTCACTGATGAGGACAGCTGTTTGAATTTTTTTTTTCCTTTTCTCACACCCACCCCCAAAGGTAACTTAAACTCATATGTAAGAGTCAAAGTAGATGTAAAGTCATTTTATTATCCAGGCTGCTGCATTTTCTCTCTAAGGTCTGTCTCATAAAGGGCACACATGTGTTATTGATCAGTGTAATAAAAGCACCAAGAATAATTTCTAGTCTTTGGTTGCCTAGAGGGCCCTTTCATTTCTTTTAATGAAATTATAGAGAAATATATCCACTTGTTTGTTAGTTTTTTCATAGGAACTGTGTTTATTAGATCATGGAGTTATTGCCTTCACTTTCCCTTGGTTAATATTGTGCAATTGTGAGGAACAGTGCCTACTATGTTCAAGATTGCTTTGCAACATAACTAGCATTTGAGAAAAGAGCAATATATCTTTCCTTTTCAAATTCCTACCATGGGAGTTAAAATTAGGCCTCGTATCTATTTATAGTATCCAAACCAGGAGAAAATTGTTATCAAAGCACCAATATCTGCCTTCACATAAAATACAGCTACTTTCTCCCAAGAGATTAGATGTTCTACATTGTAGACTAAACTAATATTGTACAGAGCGAGTATTTAACTTTTCAATATAAACTTCAATTAGAAATGCTGCCTAAACTCTGTGGTAACGAGCCCTTTCACGCCTGTAGGTAACACGTTAGGGCTCATGACCAATCCCTAATACTTGAAATTAAAAAAAAAAAAAAAAAAAAACGGTCTGTAAATCTATAACTTTGAATATGAAATTTGAATTTAATGGTAACTCAACTGCCTCTTTTTAGTATAAAACAAGATTCAAATGTTACAGGTAAACGCTCGTCCCTCTAGAGCAGAGGTTCTCAACATGTGGGTCGCGACCCTGCCATATCAGGTGTTCACATTATATACCTCACAACAGCAGCAAAACTACAGTAACAAAGTAGCAACGAAACGATGTTATGGTTGGGGGTCACCGTAACATGAGGAACTGTGTTAAAAGGTCACAGCGTTGTTAGGAAGGTTGAGAGCCACTGATCTAGGGGCAACGGTTATTATCGGGAAGACAGGTTTAATTTAATTTCTGTGTATTAGACGCTACAGTACATTTGGAAATTGGGGATTTTTAAGTAAACGATGTCTCTGTCATTGTTCTGTTAATCTACCTATATGTCATAGAATTCTAAGCAGATTATTTTTGACAGCTGTCAATGTCTCTTTTATGTTTTGTTAGTTGCTTGTTTTTCGCTACTGGTAGCAGTTCGGCTATTTCCAGGTTTTCATTTCCTTACAATGCTATAATGAGCAGCCTGGCACATGCCTTTTTGCTTACATGCAAAGCTATTCTTGAGAACAGTGAGGGAGAAAATAGAACTGATGCTTCGAAAGATACTTTTTTAAAAGTACTCTGCCAAATTGCTGTCAGAGGAGATCTTGTCATGTTCCAATATCTATCTTTACTTTGCATCTTTGAAATATTTGTCCCTTGATTTGTCGCCACTCATCTGTATTCCCAGCATGTAGGAGACTGAGGCAGGGGGAATTTCTAAGTTCAGGACCAGCTTAGAATAGTTACTTAATGAGACCCTGTCCGTGTGAGACACACACACACACACACACACACACACACACACACACACACACACA
>NW_026592510.1:10513874-10579102 GCF_907164565.1 Psammomys obesus | reverse complement strand
ACACACACACACACACACACACACACACACACACACACACACACACAAACGATTGGCAATTTATAGGACAGGGATTCTTAATAGTGACAAGAGAATCTAATGTTCAAAATTATACTAATAAAATGAAATATATTAATAGAAGAGAGCATTACATAAACCACAGAAGCTTTTTTTGTATGTGTGTGAACGTGATGCGTAAGTGTGTGCCTTTGTGCTGCGTGGAGGACAAAGGATGATATCTTTGACCATCCTCCTTCTTCCCTTGAAACAAGGATTTTTATTGATGGCAGCAAGCAAGCTCCGGAGATCTTGTCTCCTGTACAAATGCTTTTGATGTTAAGACTCTCTTTATGGTAGTTAATTGAATATATAAACATATTTACATGAGGGCATCCAGATATTTGGTCAGATATTAGTCTAGATGTTTCCATGGGGTTCTTTTTAGAAGTATATTAACATTTAAATCAGCAGTCTTTGAGTAAGGCAAGTAGCCCTTACCATGTGGATGGGTCTCACTTAATCTGTTGACAGTCTTAAGGGAAAGAGCCTGGCCTCTTCAGGACAAGGGGATTCTGCTGGAAGTCTTCAGGTCTAGACTTTTCCATCAGTACTTTCCTGTGTCTCCCATATGCCAGCCTACCCTGGGCTACAGGATTTTTCACCCTCTGCAATGGTATGACTCAGTTCCTTACGTCTTTCAATTGATCAATCAGAGCATCTACCCATCCATTCACCCATTGACCACCCCCATCTGTCCGTCTTCTTGGTTATCTGAACCTTGAATAGCACATCATCCCCTGACTTAAAAATGGAAAGAGACTTTTTACTATCTTAGAACTAGAGTGAGCCTTCTTTAATCTCATAGCATCTACCATGCATGATAAGAAGTAACATGTGAAATGTTGAAACACATGAATTTTTTCCCAATTATTTAAAACTGAATCAATGTGCCTAGACAATATGATTTTTAAAAATGAAGAAGTAAGAGGCAAAACTGAAGACGAAGCCAGAACTGCAGTTACTGGTAGGTGGTGTGATAGCCCTCTGGCAGAGTAAGGACAACTGATCATCAATGCGTGGGAAGGCTTCCCACCTCTACACAAACTCTCTGTTTTCACACTGGACTCCAGTTTCTGCCATCCCTGTCATTTTCCAGTCAGTGATGATTGTGGCTTCAGTGTTTCTGTAAAGTGTTTCTAGGGATGAGACTTCCCTCCTGACATGGCAGCTTACTGTTGCCGGCAGGCCAATCTTGGGCAACGCTGGTTCCATGGAACAGCGCTCTGCTTTCCCAAACTCATCTTTTAACATTCATGCATCAGGAGAGTGGGGCCTTATCAAGCCCAATTCATTGCTATTTAACACCCCATCAAAGAAGAAAGGAAGAGATGTCGATGTCCCTCAACTTACAATGGGGTTACATTCGTAAACTATTACATGTTAAAAATAGGAATCTCAAGTCTAAAATGCACTTGGCACTGCTACCTTCCTATCACCTGTTCGCCAGATTGTTGCAGGGTACTGACTATTTCTCCTTGTGATCAAGTGGCTGATGGGAGCACTAGCTCACTACCACAGCTTAATATCCTGAAAGAGTATTGTCCGGTGTCACCCAGGCATGGAAAGATTGGAACTGAAGAAGTTCCAGTGCAACTGAATGCATGCCGTGTTCACACCACCATGAAGTCAACCTGCCATATAGCAGTGACCACTTGGCCAAAGGTACATGCCTAAGTGAAGGAGATGAGACTAGGACTCTGGGGCCTTGGCCCCTCTTCCATTGCTCCGTCCAAGTGCTGCACAGACTTATAAAATAACAGCAGCATTTGAGTTCTTGCATGTGCTACAAATCATCTTAAGTGCTTTCTGCAAATTGACCTCTTTAATTCTAGAATTTGAGTCCAACTACATTGGCTTTTTTCTGTCACTGTTATCTTATTCTTTCAAGCAGCTCATAAGGGAAAAAAAATTCCCTCTCCCACATGCACATCCAGGATTTATTATTCTTTGAGAAGGAGAAAAGGAGAGAGTACAAGAAGTGGAGTCTCCTAAAAGATAAAGAAAAAACCCTTAGCCTGGGTGGTTCCTCACCATTCCCGTGCTATTAGCCTGTTCCTCTGGTCACTTTTCCAAATGTCCATTCAATGGAGATTGTTCACCTGTGTTCTTGGCCCTCACCCAGGTCAGATAGTAATATGAATGCATTTCTGTAGATAAAAAGGATGTCAAAACATAGACCTGGGTGGGAAGGTAGATTGTTCCTCTTCCTAGCCATATATGCATTTTATTTTCCTAAAGCTGTGTCATCATGTGAGATCATTGTCCAGATGAAATAAGCCACTCATCCTTCCGCTTAACTGATGTTTCTGAACCTGACATAGACACTATGCTTGTTAGTAAGAGCCTGTGCTGGGAGCCAGACAGCATAACATCTATGCTAACTCTGTGTCTCCTCAGCTTAGAGACCACAGGCAGCCGGCTTAACCTTATTAGTTTAGTTGAGTTATCCGGCCTTTTTCCTTCTTCACCTGTGAGGTGGGGGTGACAGTGGTCTCTCTTGGTTCTACGGAGTTCTGGATGTGCTCATACTGTAAAGCCTCAGACAGGGCCTGGAGACAGAACGTGCTGAACAACAGTGGCCGTTGTTATCACGCTGTGTCTGTCCTAGGACTGCTAAGGTTAATCTGAAGCTCGTACTGGAGGGCCAAATGTAGCAACAACATACACAGGGGCATCTCAAAGTACCAAAGAGACGCATCAGAACCACTCTAAGGATGTACGGAGTCTATGTTGGGATGTTACCCGAGTGAGAGAAAAGGATAATGATTTTAGAATCAGTCATTCCTGAAGGGCCGGAGCCATGACACATGACAAGCCCTTGAGCCAGCACATGGACTGTGTGCTCTCATCTTCTTGCCTACCTCCATCTTGCCCACCCATATCATTCCCTGCAGGTGTCTATGCTTCATGAGATAACCTCACACATGCAGACATGGTTGGGCTGGGCTGGAATAACCTCTGGGTAATTCCGTGATATGATCGCTTTATCTGCAGATGGATGACCAACAAGCCTATGCTTTTCCCCATTACTAACATCAGAAACACTGAATTTTTTCTACATCCAAGTGTAGAAAAACTGACCACGTTAAATATATATTAATACGAGCTGGAGAGATGGCTCAGAGATCAAGAGTGCTGGCTGCTCTTCCAAAGGTCGGAGTTCAATTCCCAGCAAACACATGGTGGCTCACAAGCAGTCAACAACTTTCCATGTCAAAGTAGTATCCTGTCAGGATAGAGGAGGCAAATCATATTTAAGCCAGTCACTTGCTTTGATTCAAAATCAGGTAAGCATTTATAGCTATATAGTTTGCATAGGCATGTACAAATATTAAATATTTATTAAAATATATGTATTAACACAAAGTCTTGTATAACCCCAAATTTCCTTAAAGATAATGGAACAACCTCACTTAAGCTAAAGTTGTCCCCAGGCAACAGAAAACCACATTTTTAGGTTACTGGTTCATCAGCTCCTCCACATTTGCCTGTATTTATAAATATAAATTAGTTCTCATGTCTAGATTGTCATCCTTACTCTACTGAACACACAGTTTTATCTGGAATGCTTGAGAATTCCAGATATGTACTGAGAGATATGTACAAGGAAATTAAGGAACATTGGCCAAGATTTGAACTAGAAAGTTCATTTCCTAAATACATTGGCTAAAATAAAAACAAAAAAGGTGATCATTCTTTACACAAAAATCATACTTGTTTTTAGACAAACATACACATACCCACTTTGCCACTTCCGTTCACATATAGGGACTCAGATATGGAGACCAAGAAGTGCACACACACACATAAACACACACACACACACACACACACACACACACACACACACACACACTCCTTGACTCTGTAAACAGATTACAGACCATAACAAGAGTTGACTTGGCTTCAGACCACACGGGTTCCAATCCTGATTTGCCACTTATCACCTGTGTGGGTTTGGAAAAATTATCTATTATTGACATGATATATCTTCATGATTTATAAGAATAATAAAAACCAGTGGCATTCTGCTCACAGACTGACAGCTGCTGAACAAGTGCTTATTGGAAGGCTTGCTATAGGGCCACATGAAGAACTTGCACTTAAAGAAATGGTCCTGTTCCACACACTCTAATCACATTGTCTATTCATCTTTCCTTATTAAAAATTGTATATTCATGGAGGACTCTGCGTATGTGCTGATTCAGTTGTCTGCTTTGAGACAAGAGGCCTCCATTCTTTCTTGCTTTCAGCTGCAGTGAAGAAATGTGAGTATTCTGGGTTTGAGTTTTCTGTAAGTATAGACTGTGTTTTCTCAAGCAAAAGAATACTCCAATATGAAAGGAGAAGAATAAAATGCAGATGGGATATTGCGAAATACACATATTTGGTATTTGTCTTGTTTTCTAGCATAAGAGCCCAGAAATCTTTGAAATTTCCAAAATGATGCCATCTTTCTACATGCTAATAAGTTGACTGATGGCTGAGTGCCCCTGGATAGCTTTTGGATGGCTCCCCAAAAGACCTCGACAAAATTAAAGAGTATTTTTAGCCTTACTTCCACGCCTCTAGGGATCACCGGTGCCTACACAGTAAAGCATCCATTAAAACTTAAAGGGCTTCTGCATAGCTGATAATGTAGAGGTTCCCTGGAGGTCGGCTGTGGGTGCTCCAAGACCCTTCCTGCACACCTCTTCCTGTAAGCTTCTTTATCTCTGCTTCTCAGAGTGTTGGTTTTGCTTTGAGACAGAATCTCATGTAGTTAGCCCAGGATGCCCTTGACATAGCAGAGAGTGATTTTGAGCCTTTTGTGCCTCTGTTTCTCAAGTACTAGAATCTCAGATGTGCACCACCCTATCTAGTGTAGACAGGGCTGGGAAGTGAACCCGTTAGAGAGCTATGTGTGTACTCTACCAACTGAACTAGAGCTGTACCCCATAGAAACATGTTCCCTTGAAATCTGTGAGCCAGTCTAGTACATCAATAAAATCCGATGAGGGATCTGTTTATAAGCTTGTGTATCCATGCAGATAAAACAACCTGGGGTTTGGAACTGACATCTGGAGTGAAGAGGCAGGATCTTAAGAGACTGAGCCCCAGTTCCATTGGACTGGTGATGTAAAGACAGCTAGTATCAGCAGTGAATGGGATTAGAGGACACCCACTGGGTGTCTGTTGCAGAAGGGATCTTTCAGGGTGACATCCCTACAAATTCTGGAGTCATCAAAGACTCCTGTGCTGCTTACTACCGAGTAACAGCGGAGACAATGTGCTCTGCGTTTCCAATGTACCCAGCATCCCTACTTCAAGAGACTATCCAGACTCAGTCTTGAGAGTATCCCACACATAGCACTCTAACATTCCAGAAGGCATGCTAGGTAACCCTTCAGCATTAAAGAGAGTTGACAGACGTGAAGAAAGCTACTTCAAAGTTAAAAAGATAGAGGACTCATAGAATATCTGCAATGTAAAATAAATCAAGATTTACATCTAGAATCTATAAGAGCTTCCTTCAATTGATGTGAGAAAGACAGACATCTCAGCAGAGAAATGGGGTTGTAAACAAAAAAGCAATCTGCAGAAGAAAAGCAAAATTCAATAAACATAGGAAAAGATGTTCAACCTCATTGTAATTATAGAGATGCAAATTAAAACTGTAATAAAATATCTCCTTCCAACTTAAAAGCCTGACAACATACAGCGCTGCTGGGGATTTGAGGAATGTGACATTCTCAGACACTTTTGCTGGGTGGTAAAGATTGGTAGGTATATTGAGACTTTGAATGTATCCCTAGCTCCAATTTTGTGGTAGGATCTCAGCCTGTTAGGCCATTTAATTATGTGATGGGTATTGATTTCATCATAGTTTCTAAATGGCAATAAAAGGTAAAATTTATAACAAGGAGAATCTAAATAATTATTTTTTACATTGATAAACCAAAAAGTATACTTTTTGATCTTAAAAAATGAATAGACATTGGAAGGACATTGTGGTTAAAAGAATAGTAATAGTGTCATTAAGTTATTATTATTTAAAATGATGTTCAGGCAAGGAACAATGGCACATGCCTATGATCCTAGTACTCAGGAGGCTAAGGCAGGAGAATCACCATATGTTCAGAGGTAGGTTGGCCTAAATAATGAATTTTAAGCTGTTCTTCCCTTCAGGGTGAGAACCTAAACCATAACAAAACAAAACAAACAAACAAAACACAGGAAAAAATTAAGATGACATTTAACATATGTATTTCTCGAGCAACCTTTACACAAGGGCTACTACAATGAATTGCATTACACTACAATCTTTGACACCATTTGGGACACCTAAAACAATGCAGCATCACATAGTTCACAGTAATATAGAAAGTGTATTCAAGAAACACTTTCATGCCAAATACCATACCTTAAGCCTTCCTAGTGAATACAAATTAATGATCATGAAATGACATTTTAAATTTTAAAGTGAAATTTGGGCTTTACTTATTATGATGATTAATAATTTTATGCCTTGTGCCATGTATCTAGGTGACATCCAGCACACAGTGAACACCCGGGAATGCTGTTAAACATCCTACATTCCTTAGCAACAAAACGTTCTGGTGTTGACACTGAGAAACACTGGTTTAAGGTAACAGACAAGAAATGGTGGGGTGGGCAGAACACAGAAGTAGCAGGAAGCTGTTACCTTCACATGCATACCCCATGTGAAGATACAGCAAGAAGACAGCTGACTTGCAGGATGAGAAAGGGGCTTAACTAAGAACCAAATCAGCCAGCACCTTGATCTTGAAACACCAGCTTTCAGACCTGTAACAAATAGATTTTTGTTGTTTAACCTCACCCCATCCCACCTCACCCCACCACCAATCTGGCTATTTTGTTACAGCTGCCAGACATGACTGATACACTCTTTCTCTCCTCCTGCCCCTGACTACACTTTTAAATCAATTATATTGTGGCCTATTCCAGGTTATCACCACATTTGATAGGTCTTGGATGCATGGTTTTCAGTCATATTATTCTCTAATTCTGGACCCAAGAACCCTGTGGAGTCTACAAGTCGTTCCGGTTGCATAGGTCCCATCACTGACAGCTAGTGTGAGGTAGGTATTATGTGGATCTGATTCTCAAGAAAACCAAGAGGGACTGCTGTGTCAGAGAGCCACCATCTCCTTCTGGTCCTTCGGAACTTTGAAAGGGTCAAAAGTAACTCATCACAGCCTCCATGAAGTCCAAGCCAGGAGTTCCTAAAGGAACAGGAATACTCTTTGGTTCCAGACACCACCAAACTTTCTATTACATGTCCTGTCAACTGAAGATGCTGCTTTTGTTGGGGCGAGTCTTTCCCCCCATATATTAATGAGGAGAGGGCATTCATAATGGGCAATTTGCATGTTCCCTGTTGAATATTTACAATGGTATTAACCCAAGGACCTTGATCCTCCTTAAAAAGCAATTGATCTGAGTAGCAGACATTGAGACATTTAAGTTAGTGCCATAGGGTTTCCAAAGAAGAGAACTGAGTGGGCTGCCAAACTTTAGGACAAAAGCCCAGGCTCCATCCAATAGCCTCAACAGGCTAGTGCCAGCCATCTATCCCAGGATGCCAATTATAAATACAAAGAATGGTGAAGAGAAAGCAGATTTAACCAATGTGAATTAGGACAAGTAAAAGATAAAGGGATCCAATGTCCCCAAGTTCTCGTCTTTGTCTTTAGGGTACTGGTAGAAGCTTTGAAATGAAGAAAAGATTGGAACAAGGAGCAAGAAGTTCAGAGTTATTAAACATTCCTAGTCAAGGTTTGGGACGGCCCATCATTCTCTCAGCTGGCAAGGTGGGTGGTCTGATAAGAGGTTAGCTGATAATTGCTGTCATCTATCATGCTGGTTCCTACAACATGATCTATCACAGATAACTGTCTTCATCTCCAGGGTGGGCTGTCCTGCCTGGGAGGCCCTGCTGTTCCTTGTGGGCTCAAGTGAGAAGTCATCAACGCTTTGGAGCCAAAGCAGTTTCTTAGGTGCTTGTTACAGGCTGAGGACATAGGAAAGGGCTTCTTAAGGGAAGTGGCTTTGATGATACCCTGACTGATGTGTAGCAGCTACAGAAAAGACAATGAAATTTCCACGTGGGGTAAGGGTGAGGAAAATTTAGAAAAGCTTCTGTGTTCAGAACACTTGTCCCAGCATTCTTTTACCACCGCAAGTGCAGTACAGTGGCTAGAGGCGTGGCCTTTGGCAACTTTACATATACAAAGCGTAGTTCCACCACTGGCCAGATATGAGCCCTTACCTCTCTGTGCCTCAATTATATCACCCATTTCTCTGAGGTGTTCACAGGAGCCTAGTTTATGTGCTCATGAAAAGGACCAGTGGACACATCAGACCTCTTCAGATACCTCCTCCAGGGGAACTGTTCTTACTGCAGCAGCCCAATCAGTCAGCTCAACTGGAGGACATGCTCTCCTGTGGACTGCCAATAGCTTCTTGCAGATGAGGGATATGAGTGCCAAGAGAATCTTTTCCTCTGAATTGGATGGCTGGGAAGAGGAAAGGCTAGGACTCAAACCGAGTATTGCCTGTTTCCAAATTCGGCACGCCTTCATCCGTCTTCCAGCCCTTCTCCACCTTTGTGCTTAAAAATGATGTGTTGTCCTGGATGCAACCGTGGAGCCACTGTAGCTCATTCTGTTTCACACCCTCTGGCTGAAACAAGAGAATTCATTGTGGGAATTGTCTTGCTGTGCTCCCTGCTCTGATGCTGACATTGCACAGTAAGCAGACCGAGAGTCAAACAAATGCTGGCCTTGTTTCTAAAATAAATTTTCTACCTTAGAGATACTTACAATTTCCCAAGTAGCAATAATAATAACAACAACTGCCACCATTTACTGAACACCTATCAAGTGTGCCACGGGCTAAGCAGTCTATGGACAATACTCCCCTTAATTATCACAGCAACATCTTCCTACCCTACTCCTCCAGCAGCTGGAGCAAGGCCAGAAGAAGTAAGTTGCTTCTAAATCCCACAATTTCTCAGTACAGTGCTAGGACTCGATCCCAGGTCTACGTGATTTCACTTTCCTCTTTTTCCCTACTTCATGACATTTGCTCCCTTAAAATGTTCATGACATGGAAGATTAAGGATTTGAGTGTTGAAATCATCATTAAGACCTCAGTTTGTTTCAGATTACAGGATTGTTTCATATGGTAGAATCTTCTCTTTTTGAAAAAGAGAAAAGGACAGCATCTGGTTGACTTTCTGTCTACTTGCTGTGGAAAAGAGTTGAGGTGATCAGCCTCCATCTGGGTACCACCTTTACCCTACTGCATACCCCTTTCATCTTCCCTTTTACCTCTGATGAGAAACTGAGGCATGAGTTTAAAACCATGTAAAATGCTAAGATGCTACTGACCCCAAGTGGCTCTTTCTGACAGATATTCAAAAATGTATAAAAATGTGATTATTCATGCCTGTGTAAAAGCTTGCCACTAACATTGGTGTGATATTGCATGATCATCCTAACCACAATAAAAATTAAGACACGTCAGGAGAAACAGAAGGTGGCACACCTCACTTTCTCTAAGACACGTGGTATATTCTACTTGGCAACACCGAATCTCATATGCTACAAGGAAAGTGTCTCTGGCTAGTAAGATGAACGTTTACTTTCCTTTTGATGCTGTGGATCAACTCAACTCCAAGATCAATGCTGACAGAGCAGGGGCGCTCTAGAAGTTTCCAAGTTGAGAGCTTCTGCAGTCTCATACCAAGGGTAAAAGGTGCTGGCCTGGAAGTGCACGTTTTTCCTAGAAACTCATTGGCCACAAAAAAGTCACGTGGTTTCTCCCCGCTAAGAACCACAGGAAGTGCCTGAAGTGGAACACAGGAAGAAGCTAGTGAAGAGCACTAAGGGCCACTGGCTACCCGGGAGCGCTGTTCCATGACTGCTTAGTTCAGATGCATGAACCTTGAGCTGAACCAGCAAAGCAGATGTCCTGAGCAATGACGTCTAAAATACAGAGAACATCAAAGCAACTATGAGCAATGCAGCCCATGGCACATTATGCTTTAAGGTAGAGCTGATTATGAACACCATATCTGAAGTATGAAAACAGTTCATTCACTATTAGGAATTTTGAAGCGACTTACACACAGATCTGTATATTTTAATTACCTATTATAACTTACAGAGAAATTTATAGTCTTCCAAATCATTGAAAAGTCAAGTTGTCCTTGGGTCTGTTTTTTGCACATTGGAGATGTTTTTGGAGCCATAATGATTCAGCCCATAGCCTCGAGCTCCTCAATGCCATTCCAAGGATACAAACTTATTATATGATTTCTTGATGGAGACTGGAGAACTGAAATGGAATCTAGAATGTGAACAAACCAATGGATTGTGAAACTATGCCTTTATTCCTGAGACCAGGCCTCCAATGAATTTGTAAAGGTTGGGCAAAACTTTGAGCTGCTGAAAAGACCAATTTCACATGCTGAACATTAATCCAAAAATAAGAGGTGATGAAAAGAGAGAGAAATTGCAGTAGGCATTGATATTTTCAAAAACTAACAGAATGGACATATTTGTGTCATTTTAAAATAGAGGAATGAAACATTTCTCCCTACAGGGCAACGCAAGCATTGTGGCCACAGCAGAATGTAGGTCAGAGTCTTGTGATGTGCCCTCAGCAATTTCATTCTCATCCAGTAGCCTTAATATCTGAACTATAGACCTCCCACATTCCCCACCATGCGTACTCTGAGTGAGATCTTCATTCGTCTCCAGAGACAGTGGGATAAATTAGACAATGGCTCAGATTTGGATAGCCAGGATCCTTGGGCCTCTAGGAAAGACATTTCCCATGACTGCACTGCTTCCCTGGCCTGGACAGTGGCTAGAAGGAGAAGAACCACCTGTGACAGCTCCTATGCAGCTTCTAGCCTTCAAGAGCTGGCAGACATGGAAGGGAAAGCCCATTCAGAGCACATGGGTTGTGAGGAAGCATGGGGGTTGAGGCTGCCTCTTTAGAGAGAGGGTGAGAATCTCAGGCAGTTTAGGCTACAAGCTGGGCAGGTCTATGTGGCATTGCCAGGATCTCTCTTACTGCTCCAGTAGCAACTATGCTGTGTACCCCTTCAACGTTGCCCACTTCCAGCCTTCCTTTGTCCTCTTGACTCCTGCTTCCACAGCATAATGGCACCAATACGGAGACTCTCTAATATGGACATGTACAAGACATTTAAGGTGTAAGGAGAGGGTCAAATCCCCTTGAGATTGGCTCACTTTCTGCTCGCTCTTTTGCAGACAACTCAATACCATGGAATCAGCCTTAGAACATGTCTAACAGATGAGTTAATGCCCATATGGAACCAACTGCGAAAGTCATACAAAGACATCTATGGGGCAGATGTTAGTTTCCACCCACTGTACCCTCTGGTATCCCAGCGTGAATAGGGTCTGGTAACTTCACTCAGTGGCAACCCACATGTTCCCTGGAATAAGCCTCACATTCATTTAGTGCGCATTGCTTCAGTATAAACAGGGAAAGCAACCATTTAGAGACAATGCCATCAGACTGCAAGGCCCTCCGGATAGGACTTTCCCCCTTTAACCTTCATTATCCCAGCTTCTTGGCCCCATTTCCTGCACACAGGGACAGTTATTGTCAAGTGAATACAGGAGTGTAGAAGGAGCTGGTCATGTAACCATGACCACCTCCGCATTTACAGTGGGCTGTGATCCATGAGAAAGCTGTTATGCTGCATATATGGGACTCTTGAGAGTAATAGAAGCCAGAAACCGGTGCTTGTGAGAAGGAAGTACAGCCCAATGGTCAGGAAAGAGTGTGATCAGTGAAGACTTGGCCCCATGCATGCATGATTAAGGCAAAGGTCCCTTTCACCCTGTACCCTACCTGCCTCAATGCTTCAGTTAGATGCCATCATAAGAAGTTTCCAAGTTGTAACTTTTTAACAGAAGATTAAGATCAGTTAATTTATTCCTCCTAGGTGGACTATGGAGTATAATAACTATTAAGTATTAAATATTGACACTTTTACTCACTTCAGAGAACTTAGAAGATCATGGATGTGATACCAGAAAGCTACTATATACTCCTCAATAACCCACCATTCCATCTTTTCCATTTTAAAGAGAAGCGCTTCCCATGTTAAAACCGTATATGTCAGCCTGACAGAAATTAGTAACTGAAGCTGGGGGATGGGAACATGAGGTCACATTGCACTCTTCTCCATACTTAGGGTATGTTCAAAAGTTTACTTGAACATGCAAAAGCAATCTGTCATTTATAGATTTTTTTAAAAAGTGTGTGTGTCTGTTTTGTGTGCATGTGTGTATGTGAGTGTGTATGTATGTGTATGGAAGTGCCCAAGGATGCCAGAAGAAGGTGGCAGATTCCCTGGATCTGGAGTTACAGCCATGTAAAGTGGGTGCTGCAGGCCAACAGCAGCATACACTCTGTACCACTGAGTCATCTCTCCAGCCCTACAATCTACTATTTTCCCAACCATCTTTCACTGCTGTTCAGTGTTTGAAGATACATAGCATAGATGACTGTTGACTCATACATTCCCAGGGTTTTCAAATTTTTACTCATAAAAAAAATTAGAGCATATAATGTTCTGACCCACCCCCCTTCAGTTCTGGGCAAAACAATGCAAAAATATAAATTTATTCCTGTGACCTTTCAGACCTGCAGTGAAGATACTTCCATATGCTAGCAATACTAAAATGCTGATGACCATATAAAAACATATTTTAGATGAATAATTAATTTCCCTGTGTAGGATTTAAGTGTTCATCAAAACAGCATCTTATTATATATAAGTGTAACATATGTAATAGACATATAAAATTCACATTATGTATTTATTATGTCACATCATATATGTAGGGTCCATGTTATACAGACCAGGACCTTTTGGCCCACCTGCAGTATACCTGCAGGATACTCAAAAATCCAACAATGAGTTCTCCAACTCAATGTGAACAAGACCAGGCTGTTTAAGTTGTGTAAGTGAACAATTTCAACTCTATTTCAAGTTCTCTTTATGCCAAAATAACATAGGCTGAATCATAGACTATTTTGGGAATCTTCCTTTCCCTGCGGTAACTTGTCATGTACTTGAGGGGAGGGCTTCAAACTGTCTAAGTGTAAAAGGAAGGTGTTCCACATTGTCATCTCATCAGACCAGTATTACAGCACACAAAAAAAGAGTTCTGCTGGAACTCCTTCTGCACATGAAGCAATCACTAGCTTGTCCCTCAGATTTGCTAATAGGACCCCTGTGGAGCAGGTAGCAGTTCTGTGGCTCCCACACCAGGTGGAGCTCAGTGAGACAATGAAGATGTGCTAGGCTCAACTATTCAACATTCCACTCAGCCTTTTCCCTGCAGTGTCACCTAGGAACATGAGGATAATAGCCTCATAGTGCTCAGGTTTTCTCAACTGAACTGAAGGTGCTGCTGATTAAACCATGCTGCCTGCATCTTAGGCTTGAAAGCCATCTTATAGTAACAACAGACTAGGTTCCTTAGTGTTTTTGGTTAAATCTGTTTCTCAAAGATTGGGCTATGCCCCACCTGTAACGTTAACTACAAATGGCTCTGTATTTCCTGTTCCAAGAAATGGAAACCATGATTTTTGTTGTTATCACCATCTTGCAGCCCTGTCTTTATTTCAGATAGTTATTATGACCACATGATGTTATGACCATCTTGTTATGTTCTGCCCTGGCTATTTGCCTGCCAAATTCCCCACTTGGAAACCCCTACCCTTGAGCTACAAAAACCTGATCTTTCCCAAGTCCAATGCTGACCTCTTGAACCCCACCTTACCCACTTTACAGGGTAGCCCATGTAAACCAATTAAACAAACAAACAAACGAACCTTGCTTTAATTAATTTGTTTGTCATGATTTGGGTCTGTGTTCTTTCTCCTTGCATCCATGGGATTAACATTACCACATCCCAGGTTAGTCATAGGTCAGTACAGACCATTCCTGTGTGTCTCCCTCACAAACACACAGTACACACTCACTCTTGTCCTTTGCTCTTCCTCTAGCATGGCCACCTTACTATTTTGCAAATCCAGGGACTCTCCTGAGTCTAGAATGGAGGCCTCTTCTAACCAAGCAGGCAATAGTCTCAGCTTGTTGTTTATGCCTTAGGTACCCCGGGGGATAGGCTTTTGAAAATGAAAGCCTTTTTTTTTCTCTTATTGCAGTCACAAAAATTCACCATGACAATGAATCCCTGAAGTCTGAGCTTGTTATAGAGTTACAGGATAAGAGCAAAAATGAGACAATTAAGACTCCTCTTACTATTTTAAAATATGATTCTGCCTCAAATATACTCCAGTTGTGCTGCAGCTCTCAATTTGCAGAACCTCAGCTTACCTTCAAAGCTCTCTGTCTCTTCAAAGATTCCTCCTGGTGTCCTTAGACATGCTTTTGTTCGTCTCAGCAACTAGTCGCCAGCTTAGGCCAGAGTCTGCTACAAAGCTTTTCACGGCTGTCTCCCCATGCCCGCATAGGATTTTGCCACATAGGATTTTGTGTATTTTGTGACCCCATGATTCCAGAGAAGCAGTCCTTCCACTTGGCCTCTCTGCTGAAAGAACTGTGCTGTGAGCCTCTGAGGCTAGAATGGGAGGTAGGCTTAGTAATAGACAGGACCTAGATTCCCAGTGCTATTGGGTCCCTTTGCTTCAAAGTCAGACTGAGTCTCTTTCTGCAGGTTTCTAGGGTCTACAGGTGAAGATTGCTGGTGGTCTCTAGGCCCTTTGGATGTGTCAGAGTTGAATCTCAGATTAGAAGCAGCTTCTCAATCGAAACCTCACACTGCCAAGATACTGGAGTTTGAAATTCCTTCCAGAAATGGTATTTGAGCCTCCAATGCTAAGATGGAAACCATTCATCTCTCCACGTGAATATCAGACTAACTTTCTCCCTGTCTACTTTGGCTTTCAAAATTAAAAAGGATTTCTTCAGGTCACTCTGTGCCCCAAGGATATAGCAGGTGATTTTTTCCTTATTATTCTGAATATAGCATTTTTCATGCTAGAGCTGTTTGCACATGAAATTTATATTTAAAACTACTAAAGGGGCTGTATTTAAATTTAAATATTTATATTTAAAACTACTAGAACAAAATTCTCTTAAATAAGAGCTAACCAACAGTCGCCAAATGTGAGGGCTAAAGTTATGTTTCAAGTTTTAGTTACTGTATTTAAGAGATCTATGAAACAAAAATGCCTCTAACCTGTAAGCCCCACTTGTCAAAGGATAGATAACTTCCTGAAATGCTCAGGGTTGTTCATGTTATTAGGCCTGGCCTGAGCCTGTCAGGCTCGGCTGATGCCTAGCTACCTGGGAGGTGACTGAGGAAAACTCCCAGAGACCACCATATATTTATGCAAATACAAGAGGTTTATTTTAACCATCGCATGTTGGGGTCACCCCTGCTGGTCAGCAAAGAGTGGCACTGGGAGACAAAGGCCTTGGGTTTTTAAAGGATAATGCACGGGAATTTTCAGGGGTTGCAATCTTGGTAATTCAGGATTGGATGAGGTATTTAACTTTTAAAATAATTGGTTGGTTCTGGGCACCCTTAGGTCTGGTCAGCCCTGTTGTAAATATCTGGGGAATATCTGATCTTCAAGTCAGTTTGGAATTTCCTGCCATATGGGACATAACTGCAGTTAAAGATGGGAGGGTAATTAATTCATCCTGTGTCTGTTCTGAGGAGTGGGGGACGAAGGCTTTTGGTCAAAGGTCAGGAGCTATTCAGGAGAAGGATTGGGGCCATTTGGCCCAGTTTCCAAATGAAGTTTATCTCATAGGCGCCGGCCAGTGATTTTCTCCACCTAGTAGCGATCTCTGCTTGTTCTCTTCCTTATCTCTGCCCTCGCAGATGGCCAGTGTCAGGAACTTTAACATTCCTCTGTTCTTTGGAGAAACAATAAGAGGCTTTAATTAACATGGGCCTAAAACCTGAAAATATAAGTTATTACAAGCCATGTGTTTTCACTTCAAGTAAGCAAGGTTGGTTGTCTTAACTGTACAGGATGATCTTGAGCACAGGTAGGTAGGAGGTATGAAGACAGGAAGTAAGTCAGGGTATATGCTTGTCCCAGTTTGACGAAAGTATATAGCCTTGTGAGTTTTATCTTTATATCTGACATAATTTGTGGCCATTCTCTGGGAATCCCAGGTATGGACCTGGCCAGTGTCTGTCATCCTGGCCAGTACTGAATAAAGCTTGCTTCAAATGTGCCTCAAAAATTGTGGTAGTGATCTTATTCTCACTTGGTAGAATTAACATCAGGTGTGCTCACATTCTAATCTTAGCCCCTGGGAGTATTAAGAGTATAAATAACAAATGTCATTTCAGAGGCGACTAAAGTCAATCTTGACATGGAGAAGTTTTCCTGGAATGCCTCTCGAACCTAATGCAATCAGCCCAGTCCTTGTAACAGAAAGCAAGGCAGGAGGTGGGTAATGTCAAGAAATGGTATAAGGACAGAAGCAGAAGTCACAATGGGGGGCACACGCCAAGGAAAACCAAGGAGCACCTAGCACACAGAACAGAAAAGTACAGACTCCCCTTTGGAGTCTCCAGCAAACAGCTCCTCTAACAGCCTGATAAAGCCTCTACGCCTTTAGTTCTGGATGATTATAGCCCTGTAAAAGAGTTTAGTCCCTCAAGATTTTACCTGTTAGAAAAGTACATTCCAGACATCTGGTTTCTGGAACTCTAAGACTTCCGAAATGCTACCTGCCTTGTAAGTAGACAGAGCAGGCACAGGAAACAAAGCATATCTTCTCACTCAAGGTAAGCTCATCACAGCTCACCAGAGAGCAGCAGAGCTGGCCTCACCTGCATCTAGAACCTGCACGTACTGCTCTGCAACTGTTGAAGCAATAGAAGGTTTCTTGCCAAGGAAACATTTCCTGCCTGCCTGCCTCTTTGGAGTACATAGATGACAAGCTTCCTATGAGGTGGTAAATACTGCATTAAACCTTGACTCAATGGACTATTTTGAACCTGGCTGCACTTGCTAGCTGAATGGACAAGCAACTGAAAGCCAGTTACTTGACCTTTGAGAAATGGAAACGATCAATGTCTACTGGTCCAGTGAGATAATGTAGGTGGAAGGTTCGATATACTATACAAACCTTTGCACACACGAGGTGCACTTAGAGATAAAAAGAGAGGCAGATAGCATCTGAAGAATTTAGCTATTTGCATTTCCTGCTTCCTTGGATTTCAGATAAATGAGGGTTTACTGAAATCCACCTCGGGTTTGCTTTCACCACAGGCACTGGACTCTGTCTCTTAGGTCCCTTCCAGCTCTGCCATCCTATAATTCTAAATGTCAGCATGAATGATCTGATGATGGTCCCATTAATTCTTTCATGGCAGATAGATAGAGACTGAAGGCCCAGGAAGAAAAGTGGCGTTGATCAGGAATGAAGGATGGCATAGGCTGCTATAGACTTTTGTGTGAGTGTTTTATTCATGTGCTCTTTATTCATTTCTTTATTGCACATATAATCACAGGGTGAATATTGCCTGTCCCAGGGGCTTGAGTAGACACCAGCAAAGAGGAACAAAGGGTGACTGAGGATAAAGAGAGTTAGGAGAATGAATCAAACAAGGTTTGTGACCTCAGGGATTTTACATCAAGTGCAAGTCACAGACACACAACCGATCACAGCCCCAATATCCCTCAGTTCCCTGTTCCTGGGATCATCATTGAGGTCGCAGACATTTCTATCTGCATCAAGAAACTGTTTACCCAGAAAACATCTCCTTACAAAACCATCCCACATCTTCAGGGGCTCATACTTCTACTTCCTCTCGCTACCATCCTGCAGCTGCTGGCTGCTGCTCTTACCTGTGGGGACCCTGACAACCCCATGCTGCCTGCTGCCCTCAGAGAGAGCAGAAAGAGCCATTCTATGTTTCAGAGATGTGGTTCCATTAGGAACTAACTTTCAGTCCAGGGCTTGTGGCAGCTAGACTATCCCCAGTTCCCTGGACATGAAGCAGCTTCCATCCTCATCCTTGCTGGGTTTTGTTAATCACCTCCTCTGTTGTGATTAATTTAAAGCATGGTCTAATAATGTTTATTATTAGCCCTAATTATTATGGCGACATTATCTAAATTGCTATTGTAATCAATGAAAGACACAGTTACCAGATAGATTTCAGAATAGCCTTATCTTACCTGGGGCAGGGCAGATATTAACCCTCTAAATTACCTTTACATCCTAGCCCCATTGCAGGGTACCTCCTATCTACAATTCCACAAATACTTGCTTATTCACTTAACTGGGCCAATTCTTCCATCCATGCCAGCCATGTACTTCCTTCCATGATAATCATGGTGCCTTCCTCCTTCCTTCATCCCCACCTTTCCAAGTTCCTTCTGTCCCCAAAGCTCTCAAGCCTTAGCCACACCTACCACCTTCTGCCCTGCCCAGATAAAAGTCTTTTAATCAGCCAGTCAGGGATAATTGGGGACTAGTCGTTCTCATCATGCGGGTACAAGAGACAGGGCAACATTAATAACAATGCCCACAGCAGGGTGGTAACCAGACCTCAAGACACTGAAATCAGACCAGCCCCCGACACCCCTCCATCATTCTTTCACATTGTTAACTCAGAGCTCACTTGCTTTTGTTTTCAAACAAGTCAAGTTCACCCAGGCAGAATACATGCCCCTTCGTTCCTTTTTCCTTCATCCTTCCCTCTATTCTTTCTTTGCTCTTTTTCTCCTTTCCTGGGCATAATTGCTAATTTGTGTGCTAGGAATAGGAAGAGGGAGAACTCAAAGGAGAATCATTTGTAGAGAAGATAGTTTTTCCCCTCTTCAGTTTCCCCTCTTTCCTCCACCAAATCCACCTTGCAGAGCAAACCCTTTTCCTCCTTCTTCCTGAACACCCAGGTTCCCTTAGTTCTCACTACAGGTTCTTATCAGAGTATTTTCCCAACAAGGCACTTCAGAATCTATGTAAGTCTATACAAATATATGTGTGCATACAATAACAATGTAAAAAGAGGCCATAAATTTGAAGAAGTGGGGGAAGAGTATATAGGAAGGTTTGGGAGGAGGAAATGGAAAAAAGAAATATTGTTATTAAATTACAATCACAAAAATAAACAAAAAAAAAGGAAAAGAAAAAAAAAGCCTCACATGTGAAACTGTCAGGATAAAATAGAATAAACAAAGTCCATAAATCTCTTTCCATTTCAACCCCTAAGGTACCAGTGCACATCTGTCATCTGCTATGTGAGGACGCCCGACAGCCATCAGCCTCATCAGCCAGCAGTGTGGTGACAAGATGATGTTGTATTGCCAGGGAAGACAGGATGGGGGTAGGCCAGCAGCACCCACAGTCTGGTTGGTGATGAAGAAGAGCCTGCAGCATTCACCCTTTAGCCAGACAGAGCAGAGGTTCCACTCCTGTCTGAGGATTCTGAGTGTTTCTAGATACCAGTCATGTATCAGATGTCACTACAGGAGGCTTTCCGGAGTAGTTTGACTTAAGAGACTCAGGTGGGTGCTCTGAGACAGGGTTAAGACGGATGTCTGCAAATCTAGGTGGATCCAGGGCCTGGCATTTGTGCTACTTTCTTCTAAAGCCCAGCTCCTCATGCTTTTTTATTTGTAATTTATACTCATGTTCTTGAAGAGATTTCTCCTGTTCCAATTTTAAAGACCAATTTAAAAAAAATCACCATTCCAGTGGACTAGAGTCTGTGGTCCCTATGGCTACTGGCCTGAAGATAGACATGAAAGCATGAAGTCACTGGACCAGCCCTAGGAAAAGCGAGAGCTATGAAAACTTGTTCCTGTGTCCTTCTCTTCCCTGGTCTCACCTCCTTTTTTTCAGATCTGTGGCCTTGGATCTTAAAAATCTCCAGATCCCCACATTGAACACAGGCCTGTTGCCATACTTCTTGCATTACTCTAGCCTTCCCATACCCTGTTCCCAATCTGGAGTGTTGCAGTCCATGGCCCATTGGCCTAGCATTTGTGTTTGTGAGCACAGTTTTAAGGGGCATGGTGGTCATCAGGTATGCATCTTGTTTACTGTTGCTTATACCACTATCATGAAACAGGGTGGAGGGGCTGTCACAAAAGTTAACCTGCCCGGAAAGCTGAGGAAGTTCCTTTCTTGCTTCTAAAGAAAGGTTTGTCTTCCTTTGACTGGATTCCAGGAAACTTTAACCTTGTTGTTGATAATGTCAAAGAAGTATTTTAATATAAGTGAATATGGATTCATGACTGGTTTTCCCCCACTATGCTTAAAACCCAAACTGTTTAGGTATCACAGTCCCCATCCCTGATCCACTCTGCTTTGTACTCTTCAGCTCACAGCACCACACGGTCCTGTTCTTCCAACATCAAGTGTTGTCCTGCCCCTATATCTTGGCCCTGGCTGTGCGTTCAACCTAGGAGCCCTTTTGTCTAGCTTTGTCCCAACTCTAGACACGAACCTGCCTACCTGCAAGGTTTCCCATAACCATTACCAAATGTCCCAGCCTCTCCAACATTTTGTCTCCACGCGCTAGTTTCTCTTTTCCTATCTCCTTACAGGGTCTTGTTTGTCACTTTATCTGTTTGCTGTTTGGTTTCCAGCATTAGCATAGGCTTTGTGGGATTAGGGTCTGCCCTGTCTGCTCCAAATCTGAAACGTGCCTAACACAAAAGCATCCTCCAGGAATGCATATTGAAAAAATATTCACGAGCAGAAGGGCCATGCTTGAGCAGGGTCATCCTGAGAGCTGGAAAGGAGTAACCATCAGGAGAAGTATTTCAGCAGGGCACGCATGCGCACTACAGGGACTCCGTCACAGGGTGAATTGGGTTCCTTCAGGAAACTTTGAGGTGTAGGTTTCAGGTTCCATCTGCGACCAGGAGAACATCAGCTGCTGAGATGGATTTAACCCACCGCTTAGGATACCACAACCGGAGAAGGCCAACACAGGTTAGGCTGCGGTTACCCCAGTGAACCTGTTTTCCTCGTGACATAATCCAGCAGCTAGCATGGGTCCTGAAGAACAACGGAAGCAGGGCTTTTACTTTTGAACCTTATAAAGCAGTATATAACAGTCAATAGCAACGAGACTCTCTAATGCCATGCTATCCTGCTGGTGGCCGGTCATGTTTCCGAGATGTCTTTCTACTGCAGTTTCTACCTTGCAGATCCGTGGTCACCGTGACCCTCTGACAAGCTCAGGAGCTTCTCCCCGTGTTCCACTTCCACAGCCTTCTTACTCTCCTCCCTCTGCTACAAGGGCCTTCCTCATGCCCCCTACTTGCCTAAGGTCTGCCCAGGTTCAACGCTGTACTTCTTCACCCCCATTTCCACCACTCAAGGCACCCCAGAATCTGCAGTCATTTCTTTCTAACTACGCTGCCATCCTTTCTACTTATTAGTTTTGTTCTGTTTTACCCCCAAACGTAACCAATTAGGGCAACTACCATCTTATGTTCTTTTAGGATTTTGTGGATGGAGATGTAGGGTAGGGCTGAGCTCCGCAGGACTTCAGCCCAGAAGGGTAAGCACTGAAGCCCTTGGCTGGACCTCACCTCGTGAAACAGGAAGCGTGCTCAAGACTGCCCCCTCCAGGTTAAGCGCCATGGGAAGATCAGTGGAAGTCTGGGCTTGGCTGTGCTGTCTCGTGGATACCTACTTTTGGCCTACAGTGTAGGTGGGATTTACATCTCTTTTGTAGCTGCTCAGGGGTTCCAGGGGAGGTCTGAAAAGCAGGAGTAGACGCTTCCGGGTCGGCAGCTTCCTCTGTGAACACAGGTATGTTTCTTAATGAGCTGGTTTCCCAGATCGGCCCCAGCCCCAAGTCACCCACGATAACTATCTCCAAGTGGCTGCCCTCTAAGCAATCACTCCTTTCTTTACCTGGAAAGTAAAGGACTTCTAGTAATCTCTGATGAGTGACAACATACTATTTTAGGAGCTGTTTGTCTTCAGGGTTACGGGCAATGAATCAACCCGCAGAACAGGGTTGTAACTGAGTAATGCTTCACTATGCTGACAAAAACAAGCAAATAACAGAGTTATAAAAAAATAAAAGCTTTTTTATGTGTTTAACTGATCTGATGTTTCCTTCTTCCCTCCATGTTTCCAACCCTGATAGATAGCAAGGCCTGATAGATAGCTGTGCCTGAGGAGTGGGGCACAATTCGGCAGTTTCCGGTGTCTCCCTAGGAAAAGAATTCTTTTTTTTTTTTTAATCGACACTTTTAATTGACATGCGAATTAAAGTCACTTCCCCTCTTTCTGTTATTAAGATGACTTCTGGGTAAAGGTTAAACCTAGGGACCATTTCTGGTAACCTGAGAAGTGGAAAACGGGTTGGAAGTGTTGCAGAAGCAAGAGACAACTGTCCTAGCCACTGTCACCTGGAGACCTGGCGAGAGCGGCTGTACTTGTCTGCTCTTAGCATCGATGTCTTGGATCCTTAGTACCTCTGAGGCTCATGGCTGGCCTTTCTTCTTGAATTTCCCACCCTTGGTTTTTCTGTCGATTGGCCATCCTGTAAGCACTCCCTGACTCCTCACCGGTCTAGGCAGCAAGCCTCTGAGTCTTGCCTCACCCTCCAGCAGAGCCAAGAGAACTTCCCTTGGGCAACTCTTTCTCACTGTTTCTGTCTCCCAGTGCAGAGCAGTCTTCTGACAGGTGTCTTCTTGTGATCCTTAGTCTAGTGCTCATCAGGTCCCAGCTGAGGAAAGGGCCATTCTCAAAGAACACAGCTGCAAATGTAGGTTCTAGTGAAGGCAGAAGACTACAACCTTCGTTCTGGGGTCACTGGTGATTCTCCCAGAGACAAAAGGCATCAGCACATCTGCATTATTGACTCTAGATTTCCCCTGGCCTTTAGCTTTCTTTTTTTTTTCCTTCCGTTTATTAATTTATTTATTTATGTGGCTTCTAACTTTTTACTACACCTATTTAAAGAAGTCAGTTTTCTTCCTCTTTCCTGTGTGGCCAAGACTTTGTTCACAGCAGCTGTTAACTGGATTTTTCCCACTCACAGTTCAGAGAACTTCCAGGAACCAGTACAACAGCCCCAGATTCTGATATATTGGTGAGAGCTCAAGGAATTCAGGAATTCGTTTTGTTAACCAAAGCCTAGCTTGAAAAATTATTAATTTGCTAATGACTCAAAAATCCTCTTATCTAGTGAAAGATGAGAAACCCTATTGATGGGATTGGTTTTCATCTCTTCCTGAAGGTCTTAAAACCCATGATCCAGGGTGATATGACCCAGGTTGACAACCATTCTAGGAGATGGAATACTTCAGAAATTTATTTTAAATTATTCTCTTCGCATGCACATACGTTGAAAATGAACTCAATTTTTTAAAATAAATAATGATATCACTGGTGCCTTGGGGGATTAAGAAACAAACAGAAACTCACTTTATTGTGCTTACACTGGATTGAATGTTTTCCTGGGCCTATTTCCCCAACACCTGGGCTTTTGACATTTTACTAAAGATGAAGCTTGTGCATCATAATTTTTCTTATGAAACTAATGCATGTTTTTGAGTTCACCACACTGTGGACTTCCAGGTAAAGCAAATGAACTGAGTCCCGTGGTTATTCTTCTGCTCAGCACAATTAGCAGAAAGCACTGTACATCCTGATCCCAGCTTTGGATGGAGAAGGGCTGTGACGTAGCCGTCACCCTGCACTTCTGTTTTTTCAGCTGTTATTATCCCCCGTTGAGGTCATCAACCTGTGTGTTGATCCGTGCAAAGTACTTGTTTGTGCACTAGACTCTTACACTCCCCTTGCTAACTGACTGAAGCTCACCCTTCCCTGCCTTAACTTCCAGGCCACCTCCTGGAAATCCCAACAGTCATCCTTGTTACTCACTATCCTTGGCTTTTTCCGACTCGGTGAACTGACCTTGTCTCACACCGTTCTCACACGGTTGAATAATGACCACCTAGGAAAGACTGATTCTTTCTGGATCTCTGTTCTCGGAACTTGGGATGGTATTTGGTGAGAGTAGAGACCCTAAAGTGTATTTGATAAATTATCCATTTTATATCATCTGTGGTAGTCATTTCTGTACCCACTTTTAATCTCAAAGAGGATCCCATGCTCACACGGAGGCCCTGGGTAAGTATCTTAACATTCTGAGAACAGGTAAGAATTTAAAATTTAGTTGAAATATTCACTCAAAGGACATTGAACTTTTGGGGGCCTTAAAAAATGGAAGAACATTTTAATTTATAGTGGAAAAGAATAAATTTGCTTATAGTCTGATACACATAAAGATGGGCTTTCAACTTCACAACTCAAGGATGAAGGGGAGTTTTGCATATACCTTTCTGTAAACCTATCTAGCAACTGTCAAGCTTAGGTTTATTGGCAAATACTCTAATATTTCTATATCTAGTAAGACAATGTGGTCCAAATAATCTACCAAGAAAAGGTAAAATGATAGGAGAGACAATATATTAGCATCTCAAAGTTATCGGTCCAAAGTGATGCTGAGACCAGTGAAGCAAGAGGAAAAGTCAGGAAGAAGGGAGAGACCATGAAGATAAGACATCAGGAAGAAAGCAGAGGCAAAAAAGAAGTAAGAGCTGCAGAGTCCATGCTTTTGTGAATGGGAAAGCAATCTGGGAATTTCAACAAGCCCAGAAACTTACTGTCCCTGTCTCTCACTATTTTTTATCTAGGTGGAAGGCTATGAACGAGATACCAGCTCTAGCTCACACCATGGGGACCTTTTGGGGCTTGTAGCATCTTGAATTATCACCTTACTGTAAACTGGCTGTGTATCTTAGCAACCTGGCTCTCCACCACCCATAATTACAAATAGAGCTGTCCATGGGAGGACTTGACCCTGAGACCCTTAGAGGCACTGCGATTTCCTTTCTCCTTCAGTAAATGATTGCCTCCAGAGCAAAGAATAATGGTGGCACTATGCTTCACGGTTCAAGGAGTGTTTACTGTCCTCAAAGTGATAGATGGGAATGGGGACACCAGAACTGCATGTCTACTTACTAGACTGAGCCATGAAGAACATTTAGGGCCCAGCACATTGGTGCTCAAATGATAATGTATACAGAATCACCACAGTATCTTGCTAAAGTTTGAGTTCTGTCTGATTAAGTAAATGTGGGATAAGGTTCACGGTGGCAAAATTCCAACAAGGTCCCAAGTAATACTTTTGTGACTTTTTGGACCATGAACCAAGTGTGAGTAGCAAAGCACCCCTTTCCTCCTCACAGGGGAAATGTGTGAAAATGTGACAGCTATCATGACTGCTTTGGGTCTAGCTGGCGATGTCATGGTATACTTCTTATTTAGTCAGCTTGGCCTCAGTCTTTGTATCAACACGACCAAGTGAGCCTGGGTTTGAAGAAATCTGCAAGCACAATGTCTTCTGTCACAGTGGCACAGGGAAGAGAAGATGGGTGCTTCTGAGACTCACCCACACAGGACACAGCGTGGATGAGCCCACAGAGTAATCACATTTCCAAATGACATTGCCCTATGACCCTATTTACAGCTCCAGAGTAGGAGAAATGAGTAGCTTTTCCAGTCAAGGTCCTATTTCCTTGATGGCTGAGCTTTGGGAAGAGTGGGGAAGTATGGATACCTGAAGATGGGTGCAAAGTTCACTTGACTAGCAGAGCAGATGTAAGCAAAAAGAATATTTTAGAATGTTTATATTTAGGTTCTGCCCAAGGGGAGTTCTTTTTATCACCTGAATATGCCACTTCAATTTGATAAACAGCAGGAGAGACTGGCATTGAAAAATGCGTAAAACACTGCACAATGCTTCAATTACCTGGCACAATGGACTGTTTTAAGAGAGCAGCTTTATTTTCAGTGCTGTTGTGTTCATTTTGCTCAGTTCAACACACGCACATTTGAGTCGCTATTACACAGTAGCGCTGCGCTGGTTGCTGAGCAAGCACAGGGTAGTGTGAACTAGCATCTACCCTTTAGAAGTATTCAACATATCTGGGAGACAGAGGAGTACAAAGTCAGTGTCTGTGCAGCATATACATGGAGTAAGATGGGCTCCCCTCACCCATACTGGAATGAGGATCATAGAGCAGGGAAACAGCTCAATCTATAAGCTTGAGTGGCAATTCATCAGTATGTTTAGCTTTCTGATGCAATGACAAAACACCCAAGAGAAGCAATTTAGAAGGCAGAAAGGTTTATTTTGCTCGTAGTTTCGTCCAGGGTGGCTTGACCTTATCACTGTGGGCTTTAGGCAAGAAAGATTGTTGTGGTCAAGAGTGCATGATAGATCAAGGATGATCACACTCTGGCAGCTAGGAAGCAAAGAACAAGAGAGGAAAGATCCAGATGCAGAGTGTACCCTTCAAGAGCATACTCCTAATGATCTACTTTCTCTAATTAAGCCTTACTCTCTAGAGCGTCTACCACCTCTAGAAGCTAAGAATCTATCCACTGATTAAGTCTGAGCGCTCATGATCCAGCCATACCTCAAAGGCCCCACTGTCTTGTTCTTTCACTTCTAGACCCATAATACAACTAATTCTGTGGTCTGACCTGTCATCCAGTGATTTGGCTACATTACTCCACCTAACCACTTTCATAGCAAACTGACCTCTCACGAGCCCATTTGGACCACTGACCAAAGACCATTGGCCAAAGCATCTAGGTTCTGTGGCCACTTCCATGTTCTAACTAACATGTTTTCAGAGTTTTCCAAGTTCCTACTGGGAAGGCTAGAAAGAGGCCTAGAAGTTCTTTGGAGCCATCAAATACAATCAGTTTCTTTTGTTATACTGGCATAAAGACAAGGTTATATGGAGGAGGGCAGCAAGACTGAGTGGCTGTGCCCACTGAGTGGCCAAATCTCATCACAGCTCATTGTAAACTAGTGTCCAGGTGGCAGCCGGTCACCCATGACTACTTTTCATTCCTGTGCCCCAGTGCTGTGTTCCATTATGCTCACTGTCCTGAATTTGAACAAGGCCTTTGGAGTGGATTTTGTTTTCTGAGAAACTCGGGATCACATAGTTGGTTTCTGAAGTGTTTCAAGAAAAGAGACATCCAATAAGATTTGTGTGTTCATTTATCAGGAGATAAGAGTAATAAGATGATTGTCAATAACTGCAGACACACAACAACACCGCAGCAGGTACCTGCTGAGCTTTTACCTGTGGGTTAACTGAGCGAAGTTGCAAAAGAAGTCAGTGTGCTTGGAGACTAAACAGCTGATGTGTTTTATTAGTTCCAAATTCACTAAAATGAGCATCTAGAACCAAAAAAAATCAAGGCAAGATCCTCACTACAAAGTCCTTTTAAAAGGTAGTGGTTTTCTGTACAGTGTAGGTGGCCCTCCTATGTCAAAATAGCCCTGATATGGAAAAAAAGGAAGTCTTGAAGCATTGAATGTGAACATCTCTATGGGTGAGTCTACAGATGTTAACCCCAAATTTATTTGCTACTTTCTCATTCCTGAAAACAGCCTGTACCACCTTATAATGATTCCATGTGAAACAAATGCCTTAAACCATGGTGTTTATTGCTGTCACTATCTGCCTCGTCACTTCTAATTGCTTCCAGGCCAATAGATAGAGCCAGGAGTCTGCTCAACTCAAGGAAGAAAGTAGAATCTCTTCTTTTGCTTAAAAAAATGAGTCTACTTGCCAAAGAAATTATTGTACCTGACTGAAGTAATTGAGAAAGCCAAGATGAACAGGAGCTACAAGAATAGAGACTGGAGATGTTAGACTGTGAGGGATGGGGTCACAGAATATATTCTGGTTATAGAAGACTTTGTTGGTAAAGGGAACTCAGTGACTTGGGATTCAATGCTCTGGCAAGCATGCCTGGAGCTTGTTCTAGTTTCTGTTGTAACGGATCTGTAATACTGAATGTGGTGATGGCTGATGGGATGGTGAGTATCAACAAACATACCATACTTCAGAGGGAAGTAGGATGCTATAAACTGAACCAAGAAGTTGCCTCAGCTGCAACTGGAAAGCCAAAGGGTACATATAGGGGAGAATTTCAACATAGTTTTTAGCCCACAGTTTATTCTTATGGATTTAGAGAATCCTCTTTTGTCTTGGCAATAAGAAGAATGGAAGGCAGCATGTCATTAGAGGAAGAGGCCTGTAACATACGCTTACTGTCCATCCCCAGGTTTTATTGCAATCTTCAGAGACTGTGACCATCTTGACACCTCAGAGAACATCACATTGGTATAATATGTTGATGGCATTATGTTACCTAAATTGGATGAACGAGAAATGGGGGTTTTTCTATTCACACTAGTCAGAAACATGAATGCCCTGGGTTAGAAATGGAGTGAAAAGACCCTATGCTTGAAGGTTGCAGAGGTCTCATGGTTAGTAACACTCCAGGGTTCATTCTAATGTATGCGTTTTTCATACATCTATGATCATTAAAAAAAGAACAATTGTTCCCTTTTTTGCAGAGAACATATCCTATATTTAGCATTTTTTTTTTTTACAATGCATTTATGGGTTGACTCAGTAGACTTCAAAGGTGACCTGGAACATCAGCATTCTTCCATAGGCCCAGTGGCTCGAACCGACAAAGTATGGGAAAAGTTACCTCAGGGATCTGAATAGAGAGGCTCAGTGTTTGACAAACTACTCCCAGTGTGTAGACGGTTTCTAGTAGACACCTATGTACCTAACCAAGGAATAGGAGGTGACTACATGAATAGATGATGACCCAGACATTTACTAAAGGAAACAGAGCAGGCATAAGAGCAACCTCTGTGCATGAAAAATCCTTCATTGTTGGCTGAGTGAAAGTAAAATGTGTACATTGCAAATCTGGTTGGTGTCTCGTGCTTCCTTATTTCCCACTGCATTCATTGCTGTCATGTGACAAAACTTCTCCTGGGGAGATGGAACACTCATATGTCTGCTTATGACAGACCAAAGTCTAGATATCACCAAAGTCCAACTTGGTGAACTAGTGAGTTTTATTGCGGTTACTTATAGGATTTGGGGTGAAGGGTTACTTATAGGAGCAGAAATGACTCAATTGAGAGCTGCATCACCAAAGCCCACCCCAGTGTGGGTGACAGCTCACAAAGCCTGCATAGCCTCATAGCCTGCAGGGAGCTCAATAGGTTGGAGAGGGTCTTTTTCAAGTTACTCTGGTCTAAACCTCTTCCAGGAAGCTCAGCTGGTCTCTGCTTCCTCCAGCATCTTGTCTGGTGTCATGTCTTCTTTGCTGTTTTGTTTGTCTGAGAGGGACTCTCAACTTTTATTGCTTACTCTGGCAGGGAGGGGCCTAGTGAATCTGGTCGACTTTAGGGATTTCCTAAAGCTATTTTGAGTTGTTTACCTTCCTGCTTAAGGAGCTCCCTTGCAGGATGGAATGTTTTGATCTTAGAAGAAATTGTTACACAATAATTGCATTGACCCCTCTCTTTCATGCCTACCTATCACCAGGAGGGAATTCACACTTGGCTAATGAAGAAGAAAAGAATCCTGGTTGGAATCTCTGATGAGTCTGAGCAACATGATAGTATGAGTGGGAAATGGACAGTGGCTGTGTTTCAATGCCATGTGGGTGTCACCCTGAGGGAAAATGTGAAGGGAAGCCCTCCCTGTAAGAAGAGCTGTACGGGGTAGGACCGTTATCACTTCATATCAATGGAAAGATGACTTAAAAGATGAAGATACCCAAATTTAAAAGCAATGGGACCTGGAAGGACTGAACAGAACAAGACTGGAAGTCACTGACAAAGGAGGTCTGAGAAAGGGGCATGCACTCTTAGAAGCTCTAAGAAAAACTACAGATGATAGGTACCTTTGGCTTTTGTATTAGTGCTCATCCAAAAAAAAAAAATCAATAGAGATGAGTAAAGTGGAACGATGGCTCAGCAGTTAAGAACATGTACTAGTCTTACAAGAGGAACTGACTTTGATTCCCAGCCCCCATGTCACCTAAAATAAATCTTTAACATGTATCAACTGCCAAGAAATCTATCAACAGGCCGAAGGGTATATGCTCTGTGTGGTCATCAGAGAATGTACCATGTTGTGGGCATCCTGCCGTTTCTACTCTGGACCAAGCAACACAGTGGGCATGTAGCAGAAACGGAAGCTTTGCAAGTGCTGTAGTCTTACTCTCCTGCTAGGGATTGTGTAGCTTGTGCTGAAAATCAGCCAGTGACCATCTGTAGTCCACACTGGGCCCTCAATACGGCATCCCCGTTGGTAGGTCACCCAGATACTCTGCGATAACCTCGGTGTTCTGGATCACTTTCACCCTGGAGAGAGCAGTGATTTGGGCTTCTTACACACAGTGTCTCTGCTATCTGTGTGTTGGGCGTATAGAATGCTTCACCATTGGCATAATGTCCTGCACAACACTGCCTTGGATCAATGTGCATTATTTATGGCAAGAGAGATGAAAATTGATTCATAACTACGGGCTTCACTGCTTTCATCATGAACTTCATCATCCTGAAATTTTTGGAGTCCTTTGCTACCTCTTGATTTGGATGAAGTATTATCCCATAAAACAGGAGTCAGCAAGTTATGACCTGTGGTCCAAATTTAGCCTGCTGCATGTTCTGGGAGATGGAGTCTTACTGGAATGCAGCCATGTCCACTTATTTGAAAAAGGAACATATTTGCTTGGATACTGTAATGGTAGAGCTGGGTAGCTGTGAAAGAAACTATAGGACACAAACCCTCCATTTTTACCACCCATTGCCGTATGGAAAAGTGGTCAGAACCCTGATATGGACATATTTTCTTATTTGCCACAGGATTGCAAAAGGCTAGGTGACACAATAAAATGTCAAGATGACTTCATCTCCAGGGTGGGAAAGTTTGGCCAATGAGATACAGGAGATGAGAACGAGGAGTGGGTATGGAGAGAGAGAGAGAAAGAGAGAAACTCAGTTCAGTTCCATTCTCTCCTGTCTGTCCTTCTTGTAACATGCTTTACTTCTTCCTTCCTTCCTTCCTTCCTTCCTTCCTTCCTTCCTTCCTTCCTTCTTTCTTCCTTTCCTTCTTTCTTTCTTTCTTTTTAAAATTGTTTTGTAGCACTTACTGGGAATAGAATCCAGGACCTCACACATGTTCTGACAAGCATCTCACTGTATCCTTAGCTCCCTAACTCGGTGATTTCATGAGAACTACTTCAATACTTGCTTTAAAGCTTTTGTCTGGTAATTGCAACGCTGGGTCGTTCTTAGAACTGGCATCTGTCTTTTACTGCCTCACCCTTTGTATGCTGTGTAATTTTTTAACCCTAAATATTTTGTGTACATTGTAGTGAGACTCCAGGTCTTAGAAAAGTACTCTGGAGAAAGCAGCTCTTTCTGTTTGTTTTCTGAGCAGGTAATGAGCCCGTTCTGCCATTTGAGGCAGCAGATTCCAGTTTTCAGTTTTGGGTAGTTGGATGTGCTTCTCCCACGTGGGCCTTAGGAAGCAGTGCTCTTGGCAGTTTACATGCTAAAGCAGGCACCGCTCCAGGTGTTCTCTTGCACATGCGCATTTGGAGAGAGCTCGGGTATGGTGCTGAATCAGATGAGAGGCTGGGGAGTCTTTCTTTTTCATTCTCTCCTCTATGCTATTACCTTTGGCTCCCTACAGCATCGTTTACCAGTCTTCTAGCTGCAAGCGTGAGCCTTCCGTACAGTTGGACCCGCTACCTTGCCTGCTTTCACAGAGAAAGAAGGGACAACAAGAGAAAAGAAAACAAGGATTTCCTCCCCTGGCTTTGTACAACGTGCTTGTGTTTCTCATCCTTCTATTCAGAAAGATGGGTTTATCTCAAGGTTTTAGAAGTCGATTGCACCACAGAAATGACACTGTAATCGGCCCTGAAGCACTAAGGGAGAAAAAAGGCACCATCCCAGGAATAGCTTCCGCTGGGTAGGCCTGCTGTGGTCAGTCCGCTGAAAGAAAGCTGTACTTTCCCCCTTGAGTTTGGTGGCATATGATAGCTGAAGTTTCGCGATGTGACTTGTTCTTCTGTCAAAGCTCAGATATGAAGCTTGGGGAAACCGACAGAACTTGGAGGTACTCTATTCTCCCCCGAGACTTCTCCTCCCAACCTACCTACGTTTTGTCAAATAGATGGGTTTACTCCACATAGGCCAGATCCAGAAAGTCCTACACACAGTACCAGGCTCTGGACATACCCAGAACCTGTGTTCGCAAGTTCTTCCTCTAGTTTTCCATGCCAGACCAACTGGAAGCTCCTTCACGCTAAGGTAGAGATTGTAGCTATCGTGGAGAAAGGTGCAAAAATCTAGCAGAATGACGAATAGACTGACACCAGCAATCAAGCAACTCCTTCAACTTACCGTAGGACTTCCAGCTGAACTGGCGTCCATATGAGAAATTAGTGAGGTTCTAAAACAGACACTGCCAACCCATTTGAAACAACCTTGTTAGAAGAGCCAAGGGGCTGCTGAGAGAAGAGATTTTTGAAGTCAGGTGAGCCTGAGGCGTGAGATAATACTTCCCTTATTAACAGATACTGTAGATGGAGGGGTCATTTACAAAGGCCTGGCAAGTAGACCCTCTCTCTCAAACACTACCCTTTCCTTGGAAGAGCTTGAATTCTTAATAATAATAATAATAATAATAATAATAATAATAATAATAATAATTTTATGAATATGGGTGTTTTGCCTGCCTGTATGTCTGTATACCACATGCATTCCTGGTGCCTATACGGGACAAAAGAGAGTACTAGACCCCGAGAATTGGAGTTGCAGATGGTTTTAGGCTGTCACATGGGTGTTGGGACTCAAACCCAGGTCCTGTAAAATATCAGTCAGTGCCCTTGACCACTGAGCCTTTCCCCCAGCTCCAAGCTTGAGGTCTTTGCCAGTTTCTTGCATAAGGAGGCCCCGGCAAAAAGTAGGTGCTTCTGTGGCTGGGATCTGGTGCTCTGTGCAATTAGCCAAGGCTGTGCCCACCCACGGCCTAGAATCTCACCAAGGCCTCTCGAGGCACCAAGGCAGAGGGGCAGAAAGCACCGTGCTCTGTAGCAAGCAGACCTGGGATGCGGTTGTTTCCAGTTAAGGAAGTCCGGGGTTGGTGTCTGCCCGAGCCCTAGCCACATTGCCTGCAAAGCAGGATGGCACTGATACGGAAGGGCTGTGAGCTGAAGGAGGTAGAGGTAGCGTGTATGGTGTCTCACTCCTCGCCAAAACCCTTCCTCCAGGCTCTAATGAGACTTCAATTATAGTTTATCTTATTTGAAATAGAGATTTATATCTTCAAATGTTAATTAAACTCTGCTTATGAGGTATTGCATAGTAAACATCCTTAGTTCTCTTATACTAAACAGATAAGCGTGATTAACAACCGGCATGCATTATTTATGAGTGCTGTAATGCACGTTTCAAAAATTCTGAAATTCACCCTCTACAAATAGGTCTGCTTTCCCTGTCTCCATTTTATTATGTAAATTATTACTGTAATAATTTTTTACATAGGAATATTCTAAATGAATAGGCCTGGAATTAATGAAAGTTTCTTTTCATGCTGATTTCTCTTTGTCATTCAGTTTTTAAAGTCGTTGTAACTCTGATTCATCTTTCTTCATGCCAGGCACAGAGACAAACATTAAATAGGCACCCAGAAACTACTGGCTATATTAATTAATGGAGAATGACACATGAGTGATTGTTTCTCAATTCAATTCAATTCAATTCAATTCAATTCAATTCAATTCAAATACTACGTAAGTAAGGGAGTAAGTATGTCCGACACACAGAGACATACAGACTTCATATGGCTTCTATGTTCTAGTCAACTTGGAAAATGTGAATTTCTGGGTAGAACTGTGAATTCACACTAAGATCTGACCACAAGAGAACTCAGCCATGATGACAGCTCCACTGCCATCCAGGCCAGCAGCTCCCCAGCCTGGCCTGGTGCTTCACAATAAGGAGAGAGCAGAAGAGTGAGGCAGGAAAACAGGCTCCAGAACAACTGGCCATTCATGACTCTTTAGAGAGGTTAGCTTTTCTTTCTTTTATAATGACCTACTGTCAAGAAAGATAGCTGTGGGACTTTGCTGAGAAGATAGGGAGCATAGGCCATCAACAAGGCTCCTCATTAGGTGGGCCATCCAGAGACTGGGGAAGCAAGAGCACGTGAATATTCGTGAGCACCAGGCTGCATCGGTAGCTCCAGGTACCTTATCCTGTATATTCCTTTCCATTACAAACTTGGGAGGGCAGGTAATAAGTGATACCCATTGAGGTTGGGTCGGGGCCCAGAACTTTAGATTCTCAGAACAATCTAGGAAGTACAGGTACCCTACCCTTTGGGAGTGAGACTTCCGGGGTTAAATGTCTTCCCATGGCCACACAGCTACTCAAAGCACAAGTGGAATTTTAAAGGACCCAGTTTAACTTCAAAACCTGAACTCAAATGTTCTGGGTTTTTTTTCTCTCAACTATGAACCATTTTTTTTTCTTATGATAGAAATGAAATATGCTGATGGCAAAAAAGTAAATCAGTGCAGGAAAATTTGCAAAACAAGTATTTGTCTGTTTAAATTTTGAGTAGGTAATATATTCCCATACCTTAAAAAAGCAAAGTTGTTATTTTGAATGGTAACCATGGTTATTAATCTGCCCTGACTTCCCCTGGAGGGTTTTTATACATATGAAAATTTATTTCTTCTTCTTATGCCGATGCTAGCATATGCCCACTGCCCTACCGCTGGCTTTCTCCCCCATTTAACCATATGGTGGAAATCTTCGCAATCAGAGCCCAAAGAGCTCTTCATTCATTTTAATACCTGCATCATATTTTATTGAATTAATTTCTAAAGTCAAGATCAATAGCTTATAGACTGGTTCTTGCTTGATAGGGAGTTGGGTTATTTCCAAATTTTGCTCCTTGAGACCTGCAGGATGGAGTAGCTCCTTGTGGAGAGGCTGTGTCTTTATGTCAACTACCAGCATCTCTGTTGGGTGTATTGCTGAGCCAGGGCCTGTACTCTTAGCACATTCAGCCCTTGGCCTCCACAGACACGTACCAATTTCTCCTTTCACTGGCAAAGTTTGTGAACCCTTGTTTTACTTTTGCCAAGTACTTTTGGTTTTATTTTATTTCATCAGACATTTGGATTTTTTTTTAATTTAATAAATTTAAAGTTCCAGGTAGTTTGAATCATTTCTCTTTTTAAAATAATGAAAGAGGTTGAATATCTTTTAATATGTAGAAGGAACACTCCTTTTTTTTTTTTTTCAGCACCGATTTTTTTTTTTTTTTTGGCACCCTTTGTCCCTTCCTGAATCAGTGAGTTAGATGGCTATGTTTTGATTTGTCAGTAGCCTATCTTAGTTTGTCTCCGCTCTTTTGATTTATCATGCCGTCTCCATGGATCTCTTTCTCTGTCTGTCTGTCTCTCTCTCTCTCTCTGTGTGTGTGTGTGTGTGTGTGTTTGTGTGTTGTTGTATACATATGACTATTCTACTTTAGTTTATTAAGAATTTTCATAAAGGGCACACGAGTTTATACTCTCACCAATAGCAAATAATACTTCCTCTTTCAACACCATCTTGCCGTCATTTGTCGTCATTTGTATTCTTGATAAAAACAATTGTGACTGCGCTATTTGGAATCTTAAAGTAGTTTTAGCTTGCACTTTCCTGCTGGCTAAAGATGTGAAACACTTTTTTTTTTTTTTCAAACACCAAGTTTAGTGAAAGAATCAGTTATAACAGAATACTTACTAAAACTATATAAAGCTCTTAAAAAGGCAAAATTGACCTATGTCAGTGGAAGTTGGATAGTCATTGCCTCTAAACTGTCACTGTAAAGAAGAGACGTGTAGGAATCGACTGGGACACAAAAATATCCAATAACTTCATCACGAGCATATTTATATGAACTGCTCATTGAGATAAACACTTGATATTTGTACATGGTGCTGTACAGGATGGGTTCCTTCCTAGGTGCCCTCTGGCCACCTGTTTCCCCCCCAAACCTATATTCTTAGGGATGAGTCTTTTTCTTCTTTTGTGTATAACATGCTTTCAAGACTTTTCTGCAGTGTTGGCTTGTTAAGAATTGCCTCGATGTTTTTTTTTTTCTTTGAAATATTCTTATTTTCCACCAACATTAAGAGACAACATTGCTGGGTATAGTATTCTTGGTTGCTAGTTCTTTATTTACTTTCTTGGCTGGAAATATATAATTAATTATTTTAATGAAAGTTATTTTGAGGCTACTGGGGTGGTCAATGAAAGACCTGATGTTATTCTAGTATTTCTGCCTTTGTATGTAAGCTAATTTTCTTCTCTTAAAACTTTGAGTATTGCATGTTCATTTTATGTTTTGATGTATTTCTTATGATGTCATGGGAGGGTCCTCTGGGAATGTCTGCTGGGGGGTCTTCAGTGCCTCATGTGTTTGGATTCTCATTTCTTTCTCTAGGCTTGGAAAGTTCTTGGTTATAATGTCATTGAATAACTTACCTAAATCTTCTTACTTTATCTGAGCTCCTTTCTTTACCTGTGATTCTTCATTTAGTCTCTTAAACATGTCCTAGAGTTCTTGGAAGTTTTCATTATTTTTTTTTCAATGTATGTATGTCTCAATGCACAGTTGTCTCAACCTTGTTCTCCATACTTGGAATTCATTTTTATTCTTGATTTTGTGTTTTGATGGTGTTCTCTACTGTGCTTTTTAACTGGTAGATCATTTTCTTTTCAAACTTTCTGTTTGATTCTTGTGGAAATCTCAATTTCTTTAACATGTTTATCCTTCATTCTTTAAAGTTTTGCCTCCATGTGATTGACAGTTCCATTCACCTTGTCTGAGACCTACATGTCCTCATTTTCTATAACTTCTTATTTAAGTTTTTTATATGTTCATCAGTCTTTGGCAAAAGCTGGATTCTGAAATATTTTTCTGAAAGCTCAGCTATCCAATTGTATTTGTTTTCTAGAATTGAGAAGTCATGACCTTGTCCAGATCTCATAGAGGATTGTTGTCTGGTGGTTTCTGTGTTCTTTTTCTGTGTTTTACACATGTGGAGGGATAGATGTGTCCTCCAGTTTTGTCCCATCTGGTCCCACTGTTTGTGGTTGATTTATTTTATGTGAGTCCTTTTAAGGAGTTGGATTGACTTAGATTTATGATCTGGGGATCTAACTGCAAGAACAAATGTAATGGTTTGACAGAACTGCTAGCACTGACCGCAGGGTACTGGTTGGGGGAAATATAGTATATAGTTTTTTATAGAGCTAAAAGTATCAATAAGTTAAGTGAGTAGAATATAGGGAAAGGAGAAAAAAAGAGGCAAATTAAGAATAAGAATAAAAGTGTATGGTTTAGGAATCCCAGAGTATACAGAAAATTTTTAATATTAGTGTAGGGAAAGTACAGGCTTATAAGCCGTTTCCATCCACAGAATAGTTTTTTTTTTTAAAGCAATGTAACAATCGAAGTACAAAAGTGTAAATAATAAAATTAGAGATCAAAGAACTGAAACATTGAAATAGAATAATAAAATGAAGTAAAATGGAAAACAAAATAAAACGCTGAGAAACCTCGGTATTTCTTCCTGATTGGGAAGACATGTTTTCTCCTTCTTCATCTGTGCTCTTTTTCTGTTTGTTTGTTTTTAAATCTTTTCCCACAGGGGTCTGGTGCAAATTAACTCTTGTATCATTCCAGAAAGTGTGAATTTGTGTTTGAATCCCATTCTCTGCCAGAATTCCTGGCCTGGTTTCTCGTGGTTGCACATTACACGCCTGACTATGGTGCTTTGGAAGGCAGCCGGTCTCTGCCAGGTTCACTGTGACTGAAGTTGTGAGTGGATATGGAGGCCTTGACTACCTGTGTTGACCTTTCGGAGTCCATCAGGATACTGAATCAAGGCCTGCAACACGCTTTCTGCCATCGCATATAGCTCATCCCAGACTTTGGGTGAGAGGCAGAGAAAGACATTGGGGGGGGGGGTTCAGAGGAGGTTTCTGGGGAGGTTCAGGAGGGGTCTTTCAGGTTCAGACTTCCTTGCCACACATTTGCATTTACCTCCACAGCTGTTGGGGTTTGGGGGTCTGTCCCAAGATCCAGCCACACAGCCCATGCTGTATCCCTTGCTCATATGGGCAATGGTGGTGGGGACTTTCAGGACTGTGCTCCCTTCCTGGGGCCAGGACTGCTGTGCTCCATTGGCCTTCCCCAACATGCTAAATCCAGGCATCAGATGTAGGCTTTGAGCAGCAGGGACCACCTCTCCGGCTCTGATGTCTGGAGTCCATACACACACTTCCCAGCAGGAAAAGCCTCGACCTGAGAACTTGGGCGTCGCAGGGGACTTCATTATGGAGAAAATTTCATCTTGGCTTCTGTTTTCGGCGGATCTTTCTCTCATTTCTCTGTCGGTAGCTTTCTGTCTTGCCCTCCACGAAGCGTGGCCTCCAGTGCTCTCGTGGTTTCTGAGAATCTTTACTTTTCAGAGTTAAATTTATCAGTCCCTTTTTTGAGATCCCAGTTATCGAAATCCCCACCAACTCCAAGGTTAGAATTCTCCCATGTTTTTAGGTAGAAGCCTCATAGTTTGGGTTTTTATATTTAAATAACTATCATTTAAAAGAGTCCTACCTGTTGTGCTAGCTCATGCGTCTCTTTATGTGGGTGAGTTTCTACTTTCCCCAGAACTATACATTGAATCATTTCACCACTGACTGGGACACCATCTTCATCATCTGCTCACTTCAGATCTCTCTCTTTCTCTTTTTTCCAGACTATTTTTTTTTGTGACTATTCCATTTCAGAAGTCCGTTCATACATTCTTAGTATACTGTTTTTATAAAGAAAGTTTCAAAAATTGTTTTAAATATCATAATTCCTAGTATATAATTTTCTTGGTTACCATTGTTCTTTTTCAGGTATTTCCTGGTTATCTGATTTATTCATCCATGGCGGTAATTTTTTGGCGATATCATTTAATACCTTTGTTTAGTTATGTAACATAGAAACAGGAGCTTTGTCCTCAGCATGTAAACATGGCTCATGTCGTATACATTTACCCTAATCTTGTGTTTTTCAATGTACAATACTTTAAGGTAAAATTCTTTCCAATTATGTCATATGCATGTAGCTCATCATTTTAATGGCTGTATAATATTCCATTCTTTTCATATAGCTCATTGGTCTATCTATTTCCCTATGACTGAAATTCAGTTTTTCCTTTTATGTCACCCTCCTATAAACAAATCTGCAGTAATCATCCTTGAAAGTATAGTTTTATATGAGTCTGTCCTTTTATTTCCAAAAGCTGCATTCCCAGGGATGGGAGTGCTGAGTCAAAGGTTTTACGTAATTCTGTTTTAATAGCCACTTTGCTATAGTGCTCAATCTCAAAGCTAGAGCTGAGACTCATAAGGGCTCTTTTGACTCTAAAGCTCATTAAACCGTAGCACTGCTGAAATCACAGCAGTAAATAAAGCAGATCATGCAAGCAGTAGTTTTGGAGTGAGATTCTGTCACACTTCCCCTCATGGACCAAGACAAATACGAGAGAGTCTTTACTGAACAGGGACAATGAGTCCTTGGATCTTTGACTTTCAAGTAGATTGCACTCTCTGCAAAGCTGAAGAAATTCTTTTGTCATTCTGTGTATCCATTTGTCCATCTTGGAAATGGTAATAAAACAGTGCCCACTTCACACAGGCTGAGGCCAGAATGCTCACAGCCTATGGCAATGAGTGTCTGGAACAATGTATATGAACCTACTTGAAACTTCTATTTGACCTTATCCAGCTGTTAGGGTTTGGATATAAAAATGACCCCCAAAGGTAATGTGTATGTTGAAGGCTTGGCCCACAGCTGCTGGCACTATTGAAAGGCACTAGAACCATGGGGCCTTGAGCTTCATCAGTACATCAATGGGTTGATGAATCCCTAGTCAGTACATCTATTGTTAGGAGGTAGGACTTGATTGGAGGAAGCAGGTCACTGGACACATGGGCCTTTGAAGAATGAAGCAGATCATTGGACGCATCAGCCTTTGAAGAAGTGATCTGGTACCCCGACCCTTATTGTCCTTCTCTTGGCTTCTGAACATCACAGGATCAGAGACCTCCACCACCACCACTCCCACTGCCATGATGTTCTGCTTTTCCAGAGGCCCAATAGCCATGGAGCCAGCCAAACTGAGCCCCTGAAGCCACTAGTCAAAGCCAAGCTCCCCTCTTTTAAGTTGGTTTTTCCCTGGTACCTTGCCATACTGGTGAGAATGACTGACCAAAGAAATGACTCAAACTTGTTGTGGGTGTTTCAAAGTTGTCCTCATTGACCAGGGACGTGGCCTAGCAAGTCTGACCTTGCTTGGCACTGTACCATTGGAAAGAGAAAGACTTTTAAGAGCTGAGATCAGGGTGAGAACCAGACAGTTCAGGGAAGCCTCTGCTGGTTAATGCCTCATGACTCACAGCACAGGAATTGAGTAGGTAACGGAGAAAGAGGGAGGTGGGGGAGAAAGGACAGAGAGGCAGAGAGAAGCTGTGCCAATATTTGGTCAACTTCCAATTGCTGCCACAGATGGGGTTCTTCCAATAACACAGTTATCACACAGGTTTGCAGAGCAGAGCCCATCTCACTGGGCTGAAGCAAGTATATATAGGGCCAGTTTATTTGGAGGTCTTAGAAAGGAATCTCTTTCTTCTATTTCCAGGTTTAGAAACTACCCGAATCTCTTGGCTCCATCTTTAGACTCATTCTATCAACCAGTTTTGTGGAGGCATGACCTTTCCTGACTGAGAGCCTTTTTGCTCTTCAAAGTCCCTTGTGATCCCCATAAATGACCACATTCATTTCCTCTGCTCAATGTCTGAGCCCTTAATTGCATCTATAAAGCCCCTTTGCCACTGAGGTCCCAGCTTTGCAGGCGCCAGGAACTGGGATGCAGGTATCTCTGGAGGGGCCTGGTTCTTTGTCTATGTACAACCCATGGTTGTTCACAGATGCTCACACTCGCACTGAAGGACCCCTGGTTGGCACATCTGTCCTTTTTCTGCTTCCCTTTCTTCCCTGCTCAAACATGTGGCATCCTGCATGGAGGATGGGCAGACTATATGGAAAGCTTGGGAGCTTTTGTTGGTCAGCCTCTCTTGAGAGAGAGCCCACTCTAACTGAGGGGTGACAGAGTGGTAAGCTGAAAAATGCTACATCTAGGTGGCTTAAAGCACAGGCTTTACTTCCTGGCAGTCTTGGGTGATGGAAGTCAACAGTTAGTGCGTTGGCAGATTACCTTTGTTTGAAGTCTGTTCCTAGTTTACAGTTTATCACTTCCTACTCTGTCTCCCTGTTGTGGCTCTCGTGCACTCTCTCTCTCTCTCTCTCTCTCTCTCTCTCTCTCTCTCTCTGTGCATGTGTGTTTCTGTCTCTCTCTGTGTGTGTGTGTGTGTCTGTCTGTCCCTTGTGTCTCTTGTAAGGACATAGGTTAAGTTGGATTAGAGCTGATTTTAACTTTACTTCTTTAAAGACATGGTCTCTAAATACACTCACATCATATGGCTTCAATATATGAATTTCAAAGGAGTGTAATTCAGTGCATACGTTCTGTCCACCCTTCTTTCCCTTCATGTCAATTCAGACCATATTCAATGAATACCAGCTCTGGAGTCTTCATCTACCATCTGCTTCTTTCTCCTGGTACCCAGATCAAAACATAGACAGCCTAGCTGAGGCCAGTGCAAAACAGCATCCTCAGCTAAAAACAAAACTAAGTTTGGTCATCTAAGGAGACTGGACCAAGCCATTTATAGCTCTAAGATAATGTGGTTTGTCATTTTGAGGAATGTTTCGGTTCTTCCCCATCTCAAACACCAAGGTATCGGTAAGGAAGTAGTTCGGCAGGCACAGTGCTTGTGTGGCAAGCATGAGGACTGTCATTCTGATCTCGGCACCCATGGAAATGCCAGATGGGCATGATAGGACCTAGAATCTCAACATTCGAGTGCCAGAGTTCAGGGGAATCTGTGAAACAAGCTGGCTACCTACAGTAGCCAAATCAGTGAGGCATCTAGAGAGTGGTTACCTGACATCCAACTTTGACCTCCACACACACTTATGCACAAATGCCCCACCCCCACCCCAGCAAGCAAACAAATACCCAAAGATGCATTTTTTTTTTTTTTGCATACTAACAGCTGGAGTTGACTTCTGGTTTCCACACACACACACACACGTGCACATACAAGTGCGTTGCATCTATGTGCACACACACACGCACACGCATGCACACCCCCCACACACACACAGGTACATGTGTGCCTCAGAATGTCTCTGAATTTCAAGGTATCCACAGGAAAACCAGGAACGACCATGCTTTGATGAGAACACGAAGCAAACCCTTTCTAAGCTCTTGAAGTCCAAACTAAATGTGAGTTTCATTTATTGTCTCCCAGATTCCATCCTGTGTAAAACTGTGTCTCACAGTTTGCGGTGCTGAGAGCTTTGCTGTTGTGGTATAAATGTGACCGTTCTTGGCCCCCGGTGCTGACCATGCATACTAAGCCTGCCTCCTAACAGTGTTTTCATTTTTCAGTTTCCTAAACCAGAGAGACTAAAGAGACAGGGGAAAGGAAGACAGAACCAAAACAAAGCTTTGAAATCATAGAAATTTCAGCTTTGAAAATGATGAAATAAAACAAACTGACCCATGAAGGCGCCTCTAGAAAAATAAGACAAGGCACAGAATTCATTGATTCTGCCTTGAGTAGTATTTATGGTGAAATAAAGCAACTCAGGGAGTGTCTCTCAAATGCAGTCCTACAGGCTAGGAGTTCAGGGGGCGAGGAGAGAACACAACTGTCCTATGCTTCTGCAGGTTTCACAGAAGCCAAAGGGTTGCACAGGAGCCCTGCAGGCACCCATGGCAAGGGTAGAGAGATTACACATGCCCAAGCTCTCTCTTCAGCCCTAGGTGAAGCACGGCTAGTAAAATTCGGGGAGAGAAACAAAACAAAACAAACAAACAAAGAAACAAAAACAAAACCAGGAGAGACAAAGAGATCAGATCTTGATCAAGCATATGTTGAAAACATCTAATAGGCTCATTTTAATCAAAATGTTCTATCTTAAGAGAGAAATGAATGCAATCTCCACACAACCATAACCTTTACAAGTGACATGCTCTTGGTGAACCTCCCAACAGGTTTCCCTGCATTTAATGAAGAGCAAAGGTGTTTCTTCATTTTTCCCGCCTCGGATGAAATTTTTATCACATTTTTGTCAGCCTTCACCATGCAGGAGAGGGTGTTTGTGTTTATGCCAGTGTGCAAGACACGAGGGAAAATTATAGCAGGTGAATTGCAGGAAAATCTCTGAATCAAGGATGGGAAGCTTAAACGTATATAATCTAGAAAGGAGATGGTGCTAGGTAGCAAGATGGGGTCACACTTGGCAGAAGACAAAATTGTCCAAGATCTCAGAAGGTGGCAGGACAGAAGAGCTGTCACCAAGCCCATGGCTGGAAGGGGAGTCACGGGAATGAGAAAAGAGGAAGGGGATGGCTCCAGAGGTGGGACCTGGCCTCTTCAGCTAATGTCTGATGCCTATAGAGGAGCCAGACATACCATGGTCATCTGAGTGGCTTTGCCTGCAGCTTACCCACGCCTGAGTCCCCTGCACTGATATGAGCAGTGGGATCGGGGATACATTTCCTATGAAAGTAATTTTAAAATATTTTCTGTAAGCAGGAATAGCATTGCACCTAACAACAGAATGGATGTGTTCCTTTTAAAACTGTCCGGTTCTGAGTTTTGGTAAACAAGAGACATCTTTACGCTTATGAAGCCTTTTGTTCAGGGAAAAAACGAGGACCCCTTTTCCCCTGAGTACGATAGCATGGACTTTTGATGGTCATTGCTTGGGCTCAAAGCCGCCATTGAAGGCAGTGTGCTGAGCTGGGGACAGAGGGCAAAAAGTCCATCATCTACCTCTAATTCTGTCATTATGTAGACATGAGTTACTGCTATGGGAACGTACTTGGAGAACTGTACCATGGGACCTCTTCACCACTGAACATCAGAGAATGTGCTCGCACAAATGCAGATAGGGCAGGGCAGCCACTCAGCCTCCCAAAGCAATCAAGAGGCACAGTAAACACAAACTGTCTGAGGCTGCTGCAGCTCTACACCACTCAGTCTGGCAGCACACATTTTTATAAGCAAAGGGAATATGCAACAAAATATAATGAGCGGTGCCGTAACACATAAACTGCTCATCGCGGCGATCGCTTGATATACGGTACACATAATTGTATAGGCTATACTGGTTTTTATTATTATTATTATATTGCTTACTTATTTTGTGGGAGGATTCTCATGCCCTGAGGTACTCGTAGAGGTCAGAGGACAACTTGTGAGAGTCTGCTTGCTCTTCTGACCATGGTGGGTCCTTGAGATTGAACTCAGGTGTTCTGGCTTGACAGCATCTTTGTCCACTGAGCCATCTCGCCAGCCCTAGATGTTGTGCTTATATATAACTAGTATAGAGGGCTGTCTATAGCAGCCTCACTGCAGATGTGAGGTGTGTGCTGTGTAGTGAAATCACTGCGGTGGTGTCAGTTGGACCTATGTTATTGCTTTATTTGCATCTTCCTGCACTCCCAGGAAATGCACAATTCACGACTGAGCAAAAATATCATCATGCAGGGCACTACCATCTCAGTTAATGTAGCTGTACAACAAAAGACCACAAACTCCATAGCTTAAAACACAGAGCTATGATCTCACTGTTCTACAGACCTGGAGTCTAGGCAAGGTTTTCCTGGCCTTTCTCCTTCATGGTTCATCGACATAGCACTGAGCCACCAGCTCAGAATCCCTCATAAGGCTGTAAGTGAGGACCTGGCTAAGACACAGTTATCTCAAGGCTTCTTGAAGAAGGGTCTTCTTCTGGATACACTCAGGAGTGTTGGCAGGAGTTACTCCCTCCTGGGATGTTGCGTTGAAGACATGGTTTTCTTAATAAATATTGGCCTGAGGTTGTCATCAATTCTTGCCATGTGGGCTCCCCACAGAGCTAAGTTCATTGCTGTGGGCAAGTCAAGACAGCAAGAGACTCAATGAGAGAGCCATAGCCTTCCATGTTCTATTCTTGGAACTGCCTTACTGATGTGTTTGCTATATTCTATATATTGGGAGGAAGTCATTCTGTACAACCTCCAAACAAGGGACAAAGGTGGATAGCAAGAGGTGAGTCCTATGGAACCAATTTAGAAGGCTGGCTATCATAGCATTAGCCAGGTAACAAATTTAAAAGGTAGTTGAACCAGATAAAGATGGTAAATTCAGGTGTCCTCAGGGCCTGATAGGCTGTATTCATTGACAACAGATCATGTATGAGACGATGAGCAGGGATGAGTTTTAATGGGGGGACACCCAGCCAAAACCCTTAAAGCAGTGGCTCTCAACCTTCTTAGTTCTGTGACCCTTTAATGCAGTTCCTCATGTTGTGGTGACCTCTTAACCCCCGCTACAAAATACAAAATGCTTTTCATTGCTACTGTTATGAATGGTATGTAAATATCTGCGTTTTCTGATGGTTTTAAGCGACCCCCGTGAAAAAGTTGAAAAACCCAAAGGGGCTGTGACCCTCAGGTTGAGAAACAGTATCTTAAAGACACAAGTGATACGCTGCACGAACCTGAGGCCAGGTTAGACCTATAGGTCAATAGTCTGACACCAGCTAGATCACATGGGGGGGGGGGAGGAGGACTCTATATAATTTTGTCTCATTTCATTGTTCTATAAATCATATCACTTTGCATATGACCAAAGCAAATAGTCATGACACTTCTGAGAGACGTAGGTTTAAATTCCATGCATGAGAGATCCAGTGGCAGCATGACTGGAAGAGGCCTGCCTCACTGAAACTATTTTTTTCTGCCAAACAAATGAATGCTGGTTACCAGAGGGAAGAGAGCCGGCCATTTTCTTGACCCAAACCCATCCCTACTGTCAAAATCAACAGAGGGGGATTTCCTCAAAGTAAACTGTGCTGAGTTGAGAAAATACTTTATGATCCAGGTCAAGCATTCCTCAGCTGGACACCCCAAATCTAAAGGGCTCTAAAATCTGCAACCTTTTGAGGGCCAATCTGATAGTCAGGCAGCATCATTTTGGATTTGGGCTTTTTCAGATTATGAGGTTCACCTGGTGTTGAAGTCTATGCAAATATTTCAAAATGTGAAAGATTCCGATAGCTGAAACATTTCTGGTCCCAAGCATTGTGGCTCAAGTATATTCTATATGCTTGTTCTATATACTTGCCTATAATAATAAAATAATAATAGTAATAAAACTTTGCACTTTGACATCTCCTCAACAAATATTTGCTGAGCTCCTACAGTTACTCAGAGTTGAACCAGCCCTGGGGAGAGAAAACGGAACAAGACACTCAACTCCAAGATCTCCTGGTACACAGAGGACACAGTGCAGTGCCCTAGTGAAGGGCACCAAGGTTACACACCCACAGGGAAGGGGCCAGTGAGGTCTGTGTCAGGGTGATGGTTTCACAGAGGGCCAAGTGTAGCTTGTACCCTTCACAGGGCAGGGCCTACTTTTGATGTCAAGGCTTTATGATGGGATTATCTCATTAATCCCCCTAACACCCTGGGATTGCAGGAAGAACGGAGGTATTACTCTGCTTGGTGGAGAGATAGCCATGTGGGAATCCTGTGGCATAAAGCAGAGGCCTTGCTCACTACCACACCAGCACCTAACGAGATCCCAAGGCAAGGCTATAATCCCTTCCCTGGCAGCCGCTGGATATCATGGCTCAGCTGGGCTCAGAAAAGGAGTGGGGTTGAAATCACATTACCGATGGCATTTACATATTCTGGTCCAGAATGGACTGTGTTATTGTCACTGATATGGATGGCAACATAATAACAATTACAGCAGCACTGGGCTTGGCATGGTATGCTTAAATGCTTCTCTGAGAGCAGCAGAGGGGCCTGGTTTACAAAAAAAAAAAAAAAAAAAAGCATCATGTTTGCTGGAGTTTTTAACAGCTTCAGTCACACCCACCGTCCAAGATAAAAGTATCCAGTCCAAGATAAAAATAGGCACTTGCTTCAATATGGAATTAATTAATATCAGATCCAAGAGAGTCCCTTTTTTGTTGTATAATATGCCATTTGAGAAAAAAAAATAAAAAAATAGGGTTGTCTCCCTTTGTTTTACCAACACTGTCTTTAAGTCACTTTGCTAAAGGCATTTGCACCTTGAAAACTCTGCAGAAAGCTGTCTCAACTGCCCATCTCACACAGTGCCATGAGCGAGGCCCAGCTACTGTGCTTCTGTGACCACAGAGAAGGAAAAAGTCCCCTGTACTTAGTCATCTGAGAGCTGACTAATCAGCCTCTCTCTACTAGCCCTACAAAGCCATTGGGGCAACATCTGTTCCGATAGGAGAGCAATTCGGTAATTACCCAGACAGCAAGCCTAAGACTCGGAGGAGCACACGGAATCTGGCAGAAACAAGTAGCTGTTTTCAGTCTTTCTCTTATTCCTCATTATTAAGCCATTCACTGCCAGCGACCTATAATATCCAGCAGAGCCCCGGGCAGCTCTTTCAGGAGGCGCAGAGATGGAGAGGATCCCTTGGGGATTCCTTGGGGTTTCTTTTCATCCCCCCTGTCCCCCAGCAGCTGAGCAGCCAGGCCATTTAGACTTGCAAAACTGAGAAGTGAGCGATACACACGCCCTAGCTGCAAGTGCACAAGGAGCCTGCTCTTCCAACCATGCCAGCACAGCCCTTTTGGCCGTTAATGTGACCGTAATCTTCAGGATGCTCAGAGTGGTAAATTCACACCCTGATTGTGTACGGGTGAATTGTTTCTACTTTGACTCATTTGCATTGTCTTCTGCCCTTGCCCAGAGAAACACATTTAGGAAAATCAGAACAACCCCTTCTGGAAATAACAGAAGCCAGACTCCTCTACTCATATACCTGCCTGGGATCTTCATGGGAGACCCCCACGTCCACCCCAGCTAGCCATTATCTTGCCATTGCAAGCATATGGTCAACCTCCTGTCAGCAAGCCCCCCACCCCCACCCACACACATACACAGTCACCATTGCTGGTCACACAAATGCTCAGTAAATGGTCTATTCAGAGCAGGTTTGGACTTCTGTACTGTCACAGAAATCTCGGAGGTGGCCCGGCACAAAAGGATGCAGATGTCAATGGTTCAACAGCAGATGCTTCACAATGAGGGTGGGAACAAAGTGCATTCAGCGCTTCATGGTTTCCTGTGTCTTTCTCAAATGGCACCTCATTCTTCCCAAGACATTTTCGATTTCAGCCAATTCTATTTTCATGGCCAAGGGAGCCCAGTGAAGGCATCTGGACCTGTTTCTGTTTGAGGTTTTTCTACCCTTGGGTTGAAGCAGGCCTCTTCTGTTTTGTTTGCAGAGTGGTGACATGTGTCTGCAGAGCTTGGTGACACTTGCCCCCTCTGACCCCTGTGTCATAAGGATGGCTGTGCTTTCTTTCCTGCAGAGTGTAGATTGGAATACATGTCTGTAGGCTGTAAACTTCACAGGGCTTTACTCTGAAATGAAGAAGACACAAGCTCCCTAGAGTTGTTGCTTAGAGTTTGAATACAAAGCAATTTTTCTTTCTATATATTTTATACATATAAAAGTATATTACAACTTAAAGGTTGTATGCAAGTATATATGCACATATATGTGTACATATATACATATACATATATATGTATATATAATTGTACATATTGAATGAAAATCAGGTTGTTTAGAAACCAAGGGGAAATGTGCGGTGTAATGTGCTTGTGTGTCCACATCTCTCACATCTCTATAGAGGAGGCAAAAGCTGTGGTACCATTTCATGCGTGAGACAGAGTGAGATACAAGCACCTTCGAAGGAAGCGGAGGATGCAGCCAGGACAAAGTCACACCAACCTTGGTGTCAGGATAGCTTTGCTCCTTTCATGTACACTGATAACAATAAAATAACAAAAAAAAAAAACAAAACAAAAAAACATTTGCCCAATGATGACCGTGTATCGGAGACTACTGTAAGGGCTTTCTAAGTACCGTCTGTGAGACAGATGTCCCAGTGATCTTATTCTTGCATGATGAGATCGAACAGGGACAAGGAGCTTAAGCAGATTATTCAAGGACTAGAGAGAAGCCTGTGGGGACTGGGATGGAGCTCGAGGAAGATTCTGGCTCCTACTTAGCTCAGGATCACAGATCCTCAAATCTAGGAAGAGTGGCTCATTAACAGAAAACCAAGATCAGCGAGAGAGAACACATACAGGACTTTATTTTCTTTCTCTCCCTGGTTGAAAAAAGTTCTTTTCCAGAAGCAAGCCCAGAGTTAGCATGGCAATGTGGGGGTTAGATTTGTTCTGACCTGCCACCTTCCTTACAGAGGGACCACCTTCAAAGGTCACTTATTGTATGAAAAAGTTCCAGGACAGGAACTCCACAAGGAGAGCAACAGAACAAGAAAATTTGAACACAGGGAACTTCCCAGAGACTCATACTCCAAACAAGGACTATTCATGGAGATAACCTAGAACCCCTGCACAGATGTAGCCCATGGCAGTTCAGTTTCCAAGTGGGTTACATAATAATGGGAAGAGGGACTGCCTCTGACATAATCTGATTGGCCTGCTCTTTGATCATCTCCCCCTGAGGGGGGAGCAGCCTTACCAGGCCACAGAAGATGACAATGCAGCCACTTCTGATGAGAACTGATAGTCTAAGATCAGAAAGGAGAGGAAAACCTCCCCTATCAGTGGACTTGGGGAGGGGCATGCATGCAGAAAGGGGAGGGAGGGTGGGATCAGGAAGGGAGGAGGGAGGGGCTTATGGGGGGTACAAAATGAATAAAGTGTAATTAATAATAATAAAAAAATATTAAAAAAAGTTCCATAGAATCCCATCACTCATTCTGAGAGGAAAGCAGAAGGACAGAGAAGGGGGAGTAAGCCTGCTCTATTGGTGGGAACTCAGTGGTAAGACCACACCCACCCACAAGAGAGATTGGGACACACAACTTTTAAGGAAAGGTTTATGCCATTCTAGATAAAAATAAATTTCCATTTTCAAAAGAAGAGGATACTAGACCCTGGTAGGACGCCAACATGATCAAATAAGATCCCGGGTAGGCTTAACTGAGATATGGCTCCAATATACACTTGCTATCACAGTTCTCATGGGAGACAAGAAACCTTCTGGGAATACTTCTTGTTGACCTAAAATTGAGCTTTGGTCAAACAGCACCTAGCATGTACCTTGGCCTGGGCAATGGTAGCTGTGCAGGTTCTAAAAGGCCACAGCCTGAAATGGCAGAGCCTTTTATAGGGCACACAGCATGAAGGTATCCATGACCCTGAGTAAAGAGCATTGGCCAGTGCTAAGATCCCCTGTGATGTGTGTACTTTGTCCATCCTAGGAACACACTTGTTTTTGCACATTAACTCAAATGGCTAGATTATTAATTTAAGTTACGTGCCTAGACACAGACAGCTTGACTGCAGAGCTCCCTCTGGGGAAGGAAGACATTTCTAACTATTATTTCATGAGTCACCATTGTCACAGAAGTGACCTGAGGATTAACACTTGTTGACCAGCGAGTTCCAGAGGGATGCACACCTCTGGAGAAGGGAGAACAACAGACCCAAGGGACAGAGGGCAAGGCTAAATGGTGTTGCGCACAACGTGTATAGGCAGAGGCTCTGTCCTTGGGAATGGAGATTGTAGGTGTAGGGGTTTGGACCTCAGAGAGAGAGGGAGATGGTTTGTACTGTCAATACAGTGTCATTTATTAGAAGCATACGGAAGCCAGGGCACTGAGATCAGTGCTCTGAGCTCATATAGGTTTCTGTTGTTTGCTTAAACATCTGGGCCTGGAAAAACAACTCAAGTGAGATGAGGGTAGTTTTCTCACTTTCCCTTCTGTAATTCTTCAGCTTAATTTCAGTAAAACTTAAACAGGTAGCTGTTGACAGAGGGACATAAGATGGAGAAGAGAAAAAGGAAGAGAAGCAAGACAGTGAGGGGTCAGTGTAGCGAGGAGAGAAAGGGAAGAAGAAAAGGATGGAGCATGAGGGAGTGCAAGCCACAGTTACTAAGATTCCCATCCTCCTTGATAAAACCAAGAGTGGGAATAGCAGCATTGGGAATCCCTAGACACTATAGTATAATTCTCAGTCCAGTTAGTAACATTGGGATGTTAATTCGGCAGTCTATAGCTTTTGGATTTCTTCATTTTGGGAATATATTCACATCCATGCTCTGCAGAAACTGAGCATTGGGGATAAAGGGCACTAAAAGGTGTACGGGGGGGGGTGGTGGCTGGGGGGGGTGGCGGGGGGGAGGGTTGGCCCTCGGGTCTCAGCTCTATCTTCTGAAAAGCAACATTAACTCTCCTTGACTTGCCCAGCTTGCCAGGTGATGTGAGTTAAATTGGAAGATAATGGGTAAAGTGCTTTCTGTACTTCTAAGTTTCCTAAGGATGTGACCTGTCACGTTCGGCAGAGGTCTGAGACTCAGGCTGAGTACAGGCCCACCAGCCTCTTCCAGGGAATGAGGCTTCATCTGCAGGTCATGTGCACTTGAGGACTGTGAGTGGCACTCCAACAAAGGGGCAGAGCATGAGAGAAATATACCGTCTGGGTGGTAGACTGTAGTCTGTTGGGGGTTGCTCTGGTGCCATCTATTCTATGCTAATTGCTTTCTCTACTGAGGCCTGCTTGCTACAAGCAGACACTCACATACTCCAAATGATGATGTCAACTTTGCCTCTCTGTTTAGCTAATGAAATGTCAACATACCTGGGCAAGGTGGATGGTGAGGTGTGGCCAGGGTTTGAGGGCTTTGGGGAACAGAGAGGATCATGGGGGAGAGAGAGGGACAGGAAGAGGAAAGAGAGGAGAAGGAAGCCAGATGGGTTAGCATAGAAAAGGAACCATGTGGGTAGGGAAGAAGGACTCTGAGAATGACATGGAAAGAAGCAATCCAGATGAAGGATAAGCATATATTTATGGGATTATGGGTGGGAGGCAGCCCAATTAGGAATGATTAAAGCAGATAGAATGGGATGAGGGCTGGGAGATAGGAGATAGAATAGATGGAATTATCTGCCTAGCCCAGACTGACATAAGGCAATTATAAAATCTAACATGGGTCTTATTGACTGTGTTAGGGAGTACACAATACCACCATAATACTTATAGAGCTAATAAGCATTATTGGTCTGATACCATTTATTTACCACAACTGTAGTCTTTCAGGTTTTAAGCCTGATCAGGGGACCCAAAATAATGTCCTTTGGATTGTTTAGCATGTAACATTTAAAAGATTCAACCAAATTGGATGGAACACTTACACATACATACATACATATACACAGACACACACACATAAAAGCACACACACATATACACACACCACAACACATATACACACACACAAACCACACACAGAGAGAGCACACACAGAAACACAGAGAGATCACACATACACTCACACCACACTCTGAGAGAGAGAGAGAGAGACCACATACACAGACTACAAACACATATACACATGAACACACAATGTACACACACATACCCAAATCTGAGAACACAAAATTAAGTTATTTGTATGAAAACTTTAGATAAGAACAGTGTAGGGCTGGGGAGGCAGCACAGTAGGTCAGAGCACTCACTCTGCAATCATGAACACCTGAGCCTGAGTCCCCAGAACCCACAAAGAAAGCTGAACGTGGCTGCACATGTTTGTAATCCCAGTACTGGTGACAGAGACAGGCAGATCTCAAGATCTGCAGCCAATGTAACCAAACCTTCATGTCATGCCTTTAAGTCTGTTTATTTATTGTATATATGTTTGTGTGTGTCCACATGCGTATCAGTGCAAATGCATTTATGTATACATGCTCGTAGAGGCAGGAGATTAATGTCAGCCATATTCTTCACATATTCTTCAACTGTTTTTTTTTTTTTTTAGACAGAGTCTCTCATTGAACATGGAACTCACAGATTCAGCTGTACTGACCGGCCAGTAAATCCCAGCAATCCTCTTGTCTCTGCCTCTCTAGTATGAGAATTAGAAGTGTGTGCTTCTGCTTTTGGCTTTATTCAGGCGTTGAAGATAGAACTCTGGCCAGGCAGTCGTGGCACATGCCTCTAGTCTCAACACTTGGGAGGCAGATCTCTGAGTTCGAGGCCAGCCTGTTCTAAAGAGCAAGTTTCAAGACAGCCAGGGCTACACAGAGAAACCTTGTCTCAAAAACAGATAAACAAACAAACTCTAGTCCACATGCTTTCACAGCCATCTCCCCAGGCCCCTTGCTATTTTCCATGTGAGTGATGACTGTTGAAATTTGCAAGCTGTAGCAAATAAAACCCTTCTATAAAGAGAAATTCATGTTAAGCCCATAAACCTTCCTTTAGGACAAAAAAAGTTCAGGGCAAAGAGAATGCTATGCAGTCAAAAATAATCAAGCCTCCAAAATAGGATACCATGAGTAACAATAGAGATAACAAACGAATGAAACTCCCACAGAACACACTGTAATTACGAGGTATTGACTGCAATATACTGTCTATAATATATAAATAAATGATACTTCAAATTTTCTACCAAAAAATGGTAATGTATATACAAAGTGACCCACCATTTGTGTGAAACATGAACAGCAATTTGTGAAAGACAATAAACGAAGTAAAAGCTATATGGATGGGCTTAGAGCTTGCTGTGATTAAAATGAATGGTCAGATGTCAAAGTTTGAACCCCTTGACCTTGGGTAGTGGTGCTGTTCATGGAGACTGGAATCTTTCAGACACAGGGTCTAGCTGGCAGTCCCAAGACCACATGGGTGGGGTGTGGGTTTGGCTATTTCCTGTCTTTCATTGGCCTGATTTCTGTCTTCCACCATGGTGTGAGGAACCCTGGAGACCTCACATTATCACCATTGCATATGGAAGATCTCTGGTTGCCATGCCTACTCTGCCATGATGGACCACACCCTGTGAACCCACCAGCCAAATACAGAAGTCATTGCCTCGTTCCTTGCCTGTCTGTTGCTGGGATGAAAAGAGAACCTAGTGCAGAGCTAATTAGAAAGAAATGAGGTGGAAAAATGATGCTGTAGCAGCAATCAGGTAAAGAATCACAGCACAGACAAGAATGGGAACGATGGAAGAGAATGACAACACAAAGGATGCAAAGGATGGAAATCCAACAGACTTCCTCAGAGTTCTAGAAAGAGAAGAGAAAAATAAGAGTTGGAGGTCATAGTTAGAGTTAGAGTTTAGACCTCAAGTGATGAAGGATACCAATCTACAGGTCTAAAAGCCCCAAGTCTGAGAACTGTAGTAAAAAGATCTGTGCTATGTGTTGAGGAAAACTCGCTGAGAAACTGTAGAAGACCAGGAGAAGCTCTCAAATGAGTTTCAGGAGGAAAAGACAAGCCACCTTCTAAGAAGCAGCTGCTGTGCAGACACGAGGCTCCAGAGAGCAGCAACAGAGCTAAAGGTGATGAGCACCATCAGTAATGATCAGAAGGCAAATAGCTCCAACCTCCAACACACACACGTTTGTGTGTCTTCTTCTTCTTCTTCTTCTTCTTCTTCTTCTTCTTCTTCTTCTTCTTCTTCTTCTTCTTCTTCTTCTTCTTCTTCTTCTTCTTCTTTTTCTTCCTTCCCTCTTCATTCTTCATTCTTCTTTTGAGGCAGGAATTCTTCTCTGTGTAGCCCTGGTGCCATTCTGGAACTCACTTTGTAGAGTAGGATAAATTCACAGAGATATGCCTGCCTCCACCTCCCATGTGCTGGGATTGAAGGCATGTGCTACCACACCTGGCTCCATATGCACACTTTTGAATGACCAATGAGGCAATGTGGGTAGGCAGTTTTACAAAGCCAATGCTCACTAACCAAAGGTTCTGCTGATGGAAATTGAGAAAATTCTGGCAGAAGGAAAATAATCCATGTTTGCAAGTCCAAAATATAAGGAGAGAAAAGTAAAGATGTGGAGAACAAAGGAATGGTAAGGGCATTGTTAAATGCACAAAAACAATAAAATAATACAACAGTACTTAATGATTCCTGAAAGAAACAATGAGGAAGTAAAATCAGAATCTAGGAGCAGGATAGATTTCAGAGCTCTAAGTTCTTCAGCCATTCTGCGTTCCAAACAGTACTGAATAGCCCCTGAATTTAAAATGATAAAAAGCAAAATCAGTAAATAAGAAAGGATATGAGATTGAAAAACTAACCAAACTAGGAAGGAAGGAAGGAGAGGAGGGAGGGAGGAAGGGAGGGAAGAGAGGAAGGGAGGACAGATGGGGTAGTATTACAAAACAAACAGAATAATTATGTTAATGTAAATGAAAAAGCCATCCAGTGAATGAGTTGAAGACTGCAGTATGGATGGAAAATAAAAATAAAAGTAGCAATGTAATGGAATTATATGCCATTTATAAGATGTATACCTAAAATATAAAAACCTGAAATGTTAAAATTTGTAAAAATTATAAATGTTATAGTGTAGTTACTGCAATATTAAACAAAATTTGAGGCAAAAATGTATCCTATAGATAAAAACAGTCCTTCATAAAGATAGACAATTCACTACCAGAAAACTACCTTATATTCTTTTCATCTTTATACTCAATGGACTCATAATATTGCACATATTTATGAATAGAGTGCTACAAGGTGGCCTAATGCATATATAATGTATGATGATCAAACCACAGTGATTAACCTAAAGCTTCAAAAACTTACCACAGTGATTTTACAGTCTTAAATGTCTTTCCACAGTAACTTCTACATAATCTATATAAATCAAAATTTACAGAAGTATAAAAAGAAATGTAAAATTAAAAACGAGAGGAATTAATACAGTTCTTTTAAGAACTGTTACAAGAAACCACAAAAGCCATTGTTGTACTTAGGGTTTATTGCTACAATAAAACACTATGACCAAAGGCAACGTTTGGGGAGGAAAGGGTTTATTTGGCTTACACTTCCATAACACGGTTCATCATTGAAGGAAGTCAGGGTAGGAACTCAATCTGGGCAGGAACCTGGAGGCAGGAGATGATGCAGAAGCCATGGAGGGATGCTGCTAAGTGGAGTGATCATCATAGCTTGTTCAACCTGCTTTCTTATGGAACCCAGGACCTCCAGCTGAGGAATGACACCCTGCCCCAGCCACAATGGCCCAGGTCCTCCCACATCAACACTAATTAAGAAAATGTTCTCCAGGCTTGCCTACACCCCAGTCTTAGGGAGGGATTTTCTCAATTGAGATTCCCTCCTCTCAGATGTCTCTAGCCTGTGTCAAGTTGACATAAGATTTATCAGCATAGCCATGTCACGGTATATTTAAGCAAAATCATTAACTAACAATTTGGCTGACTGAACTTTGATGGATATATTATAATCAATAAATAGAAATCATATTTTCTTTTTAAGTACACAAAAACATTAAAAAATTCTCAACAACAAAGCAAGATTCAGCACATTTTAAAGGATAGAAATGATGAATACTATGTTCTCTGGAACACTGCAAGTAATTAAAAAACCAATAGAAAAACATAATTAGAACACCCGTATTGATTTAGAAATTAAGAAAGCCACTGCAACAGAAGCTATCAGTTGGATAGCTTCAAAGAAAAAAATAAAAAATCCAACAGAAAGATTAAAATTACTCTTTAATATCCATACAAGGAAAGCTATCACAGTGGGCATTTATAGCTGTTGATAATTATATTTGAAACATCTGAAAAGAAATGAAGTAAGCATTTATCTGGGAAGTCACAAATAAGAGCCAAATAAACTAGAAGAAAGAAAAAGGAAATAAAAAAGGAAGCCAGAATGTAGCTTTAGAAAGGACACACAAAAGAAAGAGAACACACAAAGCCAGAAAAGTTAGTTTGTTGAAAAGTAAATGAAACTAAAGAGTCTTCAGGCCAAAACGCTGAGAAGCAAAGGACACATGATGAGTATCATAAAGGAAATGATGGACACCGGACAGGTGTCACAAACATTTCAAAATGCGGTCCATGGCTAGGTTACTAACTGGTGTCGATGGGTGGGACTAACTTGGCTTAAAGAGAAAACACCTAGAGAGCTTGAAAACCGTTGAGGCAACGAGGTCAGAATGGCCATCTGTGAGGAAAACATTGGTGAGTTCTTCCTCAGCTTCAAGGAAGACTATTTCAATTTTCCACAGAAAAGTTTTCTACAATAACAAAACAAAAACAAAGAAACGAATAGCCTTGCTATTCAATCGCCACGACACGTGCATGCCTGCTTGCTCATCCCAGTTCCCATATCACACCATGTGATTAATCTTTCTAATACAGCAATCTACACAGGAAAATGTGGACAAGATGCTACCATTTTTGTCTGATGCAAGATAGGTGGGAAGTGCTTTGTATTTGTATTCCTGTTGGCTAACAGAACTTCGAGGGGAACTAGGAAGTGCTTCCTTATATGGAGAGGAGGTAAAGGTAATGTAACATAAACACGGCATCCTTAGGACATGCCACTCACATGTAATGAGCATGCATAACTATCTTACTTAATCATTACAGGTATAATAAGAAAACTACAAGCCAATCTACCTCAGAGGTACAAAAATCCTATGCAAAATGTTACCAAACGATCTAGCAATACATAAAAATAGAACACATCCAGTACCTCCTGGTTTTAGTTCTAGAATACAAGGTAGTTCAACGATTGGTTCAGAATTCCAATTCGAAGAATTAGCCATGTTAATACATCGAATATTTCTTTTATTTGAGCTTATTTCAATTTATTGTGTTTTTCCAGATATATAATTATCAAGTAACATGTTACTAGATAAAGAAAAGGCTTATAACAAATACAATTTATTTATAGAAAACCAGATATATATATATATATATATATATATATAGAGAGAGAGAGAGAGAGAGAGAGAGAGAGAACCACATGATTCCCAAAAAGATTGTTTTTAAAAAATAGTAGATGTCGGGAGCCGCTCGTAGATATGGGGCTTTGTGGTGAAATGCCCTATGCATCTCCTTTGTGATCAGAAGTATGGGAGTATGGTTTTGTTGGTCTTCCTGTGGAGCTACTGTGGCACATTTACACAATGGAATACTACTCAGCTATTAAAAACAAAGAAATCATGAAATTTGCAAGCAAATGGATGGAACTAAAAAAAAGATCATCTTGAGTGAGTTAACCCAGATCCAGAAAGACACACATGGTATGTATTCACTTTTAAGTGGATTTTAGCCATATACTACAATATAAGTATACCACTAGGCGTAGACCCAAAGAAAATAAGTAACATAAAGGATCTGAGGGAGGGAGTTCCCCTTCTTGCTTTCACTGCTATTTCAACATGGAACCAGAGTCCAGTCAGAGCCAGAAACCAGGGGAAAAGATAAGTAACAATGAAAATAGCTCTCACCATTGGCAGAAATAAAAATATAGCCAGGAAGATCGGCAGACCTAAATGGAGGTGTCTAGCAAGTTTCATGGTACCCACTGAGTGTGTCAACTGGAGGCTGTGAGTTAGGACCCAGCAGAAGCTATTTTGAAGATATGAAATTCTTAGGTGTAAATTTAACTAAATATATGTAAGATAGCAAACTTTCCTGAACATGTGTTATAGACAATGTGTTTCTTAGATTATAGACTGAAAGTCTAAGCATTATAAAGATTGTCAACTTCCCCAAGATTGATATGTAAAATAGAATTAACAGGTTAATTCTAAAATGTAGATGCACAAAACAGCCATATATACCTTGGTAGAATAAAGGTGAAAAAATATTGTTCTAAAAATTGTCACAATTTATTCTCTAGCGGTTATGACAGTGTAATACACAGCTATAAAAATATGCCCATGAGACAAAACTTGTCTTTGTGCACATCTTCATTCTATATATGAAGGACAACCCTTGAAAGAAGTCAGATGGAAATTGTTCTTCTTTGCTATTTGTCTTTTGTTCTTTTGAAGCCGGATCTCATATAGTTCAGCATGGTATGAACCCAGTGGACCCAGATGAGTATTGTGAATTATCTGGGTAGCAACCTGTAAAAAAAAAAAGTAAAAGAAAAAGATTAGTATTTTATATGATACTACACAGAAACAACTTCTCCGTGTGTAAGTAAATTGTGAGAAAAGAGGTTGTATGACTTTAGGAAAGTAAACAGAAGAATAATCTCTTAAAAACTTTAAGAAGCATAGAGGAATGACACAGAAGAATATCTTCAGGGAGGAACTTAAGGCACAAGGATACACTATAGAAGAAAACACAGTAAAATTGACATTAAAAATCAAGAAATTATTTTCTCTGAGAACAATAGAAGCTCTGACAAGGAAAACGAGGCAGTACCTGTTATGTCAGATAGAGCTGAAGGGGGTGGTGGCGTAATCGATAAAGAAGTAGAAATCAATGAGAAGTGATAGATAGAACCTGACAGGGAAAGGCACAGAAAGCGTGAATAAGTGTTTCGGAGAGTAAGTGAATTCTGGTGGGCCAAGCATAGCACGTCCCCACATCCGTGTCTCGGAGATGCCATTAAACTACTCTGAGATGACTTTGCCTCCAGATACCATCAGCAAAACCCCCCCTAGGCAAACAAAATCCCTACATATTCATTAGTGTCTGTCTGTTATGTGCCAATTGGTATAAACCCCTTCGGAAGTGCCCTAGGATGATCAATAAACCAAAGTAATAACTAACCCATATCCTGTGATTCTGTAGGCCTATTTCTACATATATATTCAACAGCCTGCATGTGCATGTGCACAAAACCAGGCTCGCAAATGATTCATCTGTTTTTAAGATAGTTTCTTGTCAAGTCAAGAAACAAGACAAAACTGAACTATGTCGCCTGCCAGTATTTAGGTTCTAAAACTATCGTGTAAAGCCATTTTGTTTTGAAGAGCAAACGGTAGAGTAGTGGTTACTGATGGGCCCGAGAGGTGTTTGTGAGAGGGAGTGACCTTCTTAAAGACTTGGCAGGGAGTCTGCATGACCCTTCCTGGAAGGCAGTAAGAGGCACAGGACTTCAGAGGAGTAGAACAGAAGAGGAGCACGATGAGAAAGTGACCCATGAGGCTGTAGTGGCAGGGCAGCTCCACGATAGGACATCTGTGAGCTGGAGGCAAAGGGAAGGAAGCTGGTGGTGTAGATTCTGTCCTAGTTAGAGGGCCGAAAGTCTAGGGAAGCTTATGCTGTAAGTCTTGACCCAAGGGGAAGGTAGAAGAAAAAAAACAAGCCAGTGAGACCTGGGATGGAATAAAGATACACACACATATATACACACACAGGCACAAGCGCACAGACTCATGTCCTCACCCTACTTCATCCCCACAGCTCCTACACACTGTGCAGGGCAACCTGCCTTACTGAGTCCACCGATTCAAATGATGATCTTATCTGGGAACATGTCACACAGCCCCAGAAATTCTGTTTAATCCAGTAACCATGTGGCATAGCCAAGCTGACATATACTGTTAGCCATCAGTAAACACACTGGTCCTGTGAAAGGACAGACAAAAGTTATTTTGGCCTTGCGGTCCATCTGGTTTCCATCACAATTGCCCGACACTGCCACTGTAGCTGATATGATGATATGTGAAGGAACTGGCAGTTGTGTGTTCCAATAAAACCCGTATTAGAAAAATAGCAGGGAGACTTCAGGCTGCATTCAGCCCATGGCATGGGCCACAGTTGCCAGTCTCTCTTCTAGGCAAACTATTGTCTATGCTTGCATTATCATGTGTATTTTTCTATGCATGACGTTTTCATGAAAAGAAACTGAGACCCAAGAAAGGCATTTAGCCCCTGATAAGCATCAGCGTTGCACAGCCGGGAAGCCTGAGCGGGATTTGTGCACTGCCTGCTTGCAATATACTGGGCCTCAGGTAACCTGTACCCTGTCCACACTACACCTACCCAACGTGTTTGTGTTGAGCGTTTGGGTTAGGCCCAAGCTAGAGCTTTCGGCTCAGTATTTTTTTTTCCCCTCTGCCAGATAAGAGCTGCTCACTAAATCATGTTATTACCCTCACCAAGATTCTAAGGAAGGTCTCATTACTGCTGGCAGACATGATCTCCTAGCGGAGAAATTTATAGAAGACACCAAAATATACATGATCTCTATATGATGCGGGAAATCACGAGTAAACACAGTTTATCGCTTATCTGTGTCGCCTAGTATTTCTTGGAAAGCACCTGGTTCTCAACACACATTGAGTGCTAAACGGGGGACTTGTAAAAATATACTTTACAGGCTTTCCAAATGTAAATTACAGGAGGGAAGAGGAAAAGTTTATTTCTCATTCCAAACTCAGACTGAGCAGGCTTTAGAACTATGAGAATCTCATTGGAAGATAAAGCCTGCCCAGCTACAGAAGGGCAGATGGCTGTGGGAGGCACAGTCATGGCTACCCAGGACCCCCACAGCTGAATTCCCCCAAACTCTAAGTGTTACTGTCTATGACAAAATGGGCTTTGCAGCTGTCATTGAAATCAGAATGCTGAATGGGGAGAATGCCTTGGCAGTTCTCAATGTAAACGCAAGTGTGCCTATAGATGAAGAGACAGGTAAGAAGATGAGAGTCAGGGATGTTCAAAGATGATATGCTGATAATTTTAAGGATGGAAGGGGGATCCCGAGACAAGGAGTGTGGTGGTCTTTAGACGGTGGAGAAGGCAACACGTAGATTCTCTCCAGAACCTATCAAAGAGATGCAGTGGAGTTAATGGCTCAACTTAAACTCAGTAAGACTCATTCCAAAATTCTGACCCACAGAACTCAGGCAGGTCTGTGTTGCTTGACTCCATTAAGTGTTATAGTAACAATTAGAAACTAATAAAACTGTCTATTCATGTCTACTTGGGCTAAGCATGACTTCTTAAAACTGGTCTGGAGAACTTTGTAATGCATTTTGATAATGCGTACAAAAGATGCTTACTAATGACCTCCTGGTTATGAGGAGGTTACATGACTTCAGTTCATAAAAACTTTGAGAAATGCCAGGCATTGCCTCATGGTCCTACCCATCCTGTGGACAGAGGCACTGACAATCTATGCAAAACTATTTTCACAGTAACGCCTATCTGTATGATAGACAGCCATGTATGGCAAACATGCCTCCCTCCCCAGCACAGGGCTTGAACATACAGTTTAGTGAAGTCTCTGCTCCCGTGAGCGCATTTGCTTCTTGGCATCTCGATGCAGCATCTCACCCTCTCTGTGACATCAGGTCCAGAAAATGCTGCTTCTCTAGTTACTGCCATGACTGTACTAACAGACAACCCAGGTTTTGGCCTTGTGCCTCATGTCATCTGTGAATATCCATGAAGCTGGAGCAGTTGCCTTATTGTTGCCTGAAGCAACAAGTTGCCTTGTTGGCTTACAGTTTTCAGCACAAAAACCTTAGACCCTTCCCAGTGTCTGACAAATAGCAGATCTGACCTCCCTGTGAACATGGTGTATCAGGACCTCCCAAAGTGTTTACAACAGACATGAGAAGGAAAGAGGCATTGCCTCAATCAGGCACTTTATAAATTCTTTTAAGTTTCACAGTACTCTCTGAAGAGATCATCCTTGTGACACTAGCTGTCAGGTGCCAGCTGGTTAGCTGATCACATCATTCAGTCAAAAAAGACTCATCACACTGCAATGACCCCACTCACTAGACACCCTTAAGAAGAGGTAGTTGCCTCAGAGGACGCCAAAACCATGCCTTTCAAAGGAGGGTGACCTCCTCTGTTTGACAGTCACAGCAGATAGTTTTGGTGACAACAGCTGGGGATAGAGCTATTAATGCATTCAGAGGTTACAGATCTAGAGGTAGCAACCCTCCTAAAATTGATATCCTAGTCCCACAAAGAATGATCTTTCTGAGTGGCAGGTAATGCTGGCACTGAGGGACCCTGCCTAGAGTCAAGCCTCTGCCTCTGGGTTCTAGCCACCATGACAAACTTTTACTTTATTCTTTGTCCAAGGACACCTTTGTCTTGCCTTGGTAAGTATCTTGGAAAGCCATCCCTCTCTCCCTAAAACCCAGTCACCACCACACAGGACTAGGGCAAGCCATAGAACTTTGTAAACAGATAGTTTAGTCTGAGGTAGATAGGCTAAAAAGAATACAACTGCATAACAGCAAAAACAAAAATAAAAACAAACAAACAAAAAAAAACCCAAAACGACAACAAAAACAAGCCATCTAGGAAGAAACTGGGCCCTCAAAGTCCCTCTGTCACCCACCTCTGGCCCAGGGCTTTCTTGCTGCCTCTGCCACCTCATTCTTCACTGTCCCTAACATTCCTGGCACCCTCATGGTTGAGAAAGAAAACTGACTCTTGCAAACTGTCTACAGACCTCCACATGCATGTGTGTATCATACATACACACAAAATGCAAGATTCTTTTTAAAGGAAATGTATTTGAATTTGTTTAAAGGGATAAAGCCTCAGTGGAAGGCCAGGCTGGTGCAATCGCACTATGTCACACCCAAAGCCCGTGTGAAGGAGACATAGAGTCTAGAGAAAACCAGGCAAGGCTTGTGAATTCCCTTGTGTTTTCCCTAACTTGTTGAAAGTATTGAAGGAAACCGCTGTTGTCCTCTGGAGAACAGCGTTCATCCTCCATTGCCAGCCACACTTCAGGCTGATAGAAGTGCTCTGGGTGAGTACACGCCCTTCTGAACATTTCTCACAAGTACTGAAGGTGGATCTACAGCCTTATCTTTCACAAAATCAAATCACACCTTTATGTGTTGCTTCCTGTGGCCACTTAAGACAGTTTGGCAAGAGTCCAGGTGTTGCAGATATAAACGTGTTTTGTTTGTTTGTTTGTTTGTTTGTTTTTGTTTTGGTCTCAGGTGAGGGATGTGGTACTGATTCAGATGGTCCACAGCAGCAGACTATTTGCCTCACGTGGGCTGTGAGAGGGGCTCTTTGCCAGCTGCAGATAGTTTGAATCTGAGGACTCTGGAGACAGAATAAATGCCAGAGCCCAGAGAGTGGGGAGAGGAGAAAGAGATGCTGCTCCTGCTTCCCTCTTGCTACTCTTAGTTGCTGTTGTGAGACAAGATGATGGAGATCTCCTGACACTAGGACTGGTCTGATTCTAAGGAACCTAACAACCAGCAAGAAGCAGCTAAGAAAGAGAACTCCTCCCCCTGTCCCCACTGACCTCCTTTCTCTTCTTCCTGTTGTAGGGGTGTTGGAAGGGATTGGGGTGGAGTAGGGAGACAAAGTTAGGAAATGTAAATAAAAGAGTTTTGAAAAAACACCCAGGGAACAGAAGTGGAAACCCAAGGGCCCCTCACTCCGTCCCAAAGAAAAGCACAAGGGGACATGACCATACTTCTAGTCTCCCCTCTTTCGCAGTCTTGTTTGGCATAATTCTCATTGGTTAACCTCATCCTTTTGGTTGCTGTATGAGGATTTGATCACACGGAAAACAAAATTCAAAAGCAGGATCTAGCCAAGAGCAAAGGAAAAGAAACAATTACCTAAAAATGTGCCTCTCTAAACGCATTACTACCGCTGCTTCCATCCCAGTGTTTACCAGGAAGGAACACTGTTCTTCAAACATAAAGGTTAGATAACCCAGACAAATTCTGGTAGAGGCCTTAACAACCTCCATTCAACTTGATTTACTTCTGTGCGATGTCTACGGATGGCTTTTGTTTTTGTTTTATGGGAGGGAAAACAGTCGTTTTTCAATCCTGTTATCACAGAATCAGTATTTGGCCAGATTTCCTGTCTCCCTCCGATGTTCCCATCCCCAGCTCCATCTACCACCCAAGAGGCTGTTGGCTAGCTTCTCTTCTCTCCTCCTTGACTTTGTTGTTGGCATGCATTTCGTTAGCTCCTTTTCATCAGATAAGATTGATGTGAAGTTAACCATGCTTTAGAGGCTGCAAGTGGAATCTCTGCTTTGTTTTCACTGACATTTAAAAGCTAGACTTCTGGAGAGCCTCTCTTAGCCCACAGAAGTAAATATTGAATGTTATATGCCTTTTTGCCTTTTACACACACACACACACACACACACACACACACACACACACACACACA
>NW_026592510.1:10512215-10513864 GCF_907164565.1 Psammomys obesus | reverse complement strand
CACACACACACACACACACACACACACACACACACACACACACACACGAGGGGGATGGAGTGGGGAGGAAGAGTGATATTGAGAGAGCTTTTTGTTTTAGTATTTCCCCTATTCCAAGGGATCATATATCTAGAAACTTGCTTCTCATCATAGAGTCTTGGGAGAAGGTAAAGGCTTTAGAATGGGGCTTAGTACTGATTATGACACAGGCTAGTTCAGTGTGGGCACTGACCTTGGAGAGGGTTCACAGATGTTATGGGGCCCAACTCAGTTCCTACAAGAGCTGGTCCTTATAAAAGAGTCAGACTGGTCGACCCCTTCCACTCTCTGGCTCGCTATCGCAGTGGGTGCAGGATCCCATAGGCACTGTTTACGTGAAACCTTTGCAAGAGACCAAACCAAGGGTCCCACCTGATCTTAGAATTTCAGTCTCTAAAACAGAAAATATACTTTTCTTTATAAAACACTCAGTGTCTAATATTTTGTTAAAGCAATGAAAAAATACATTTATGATGTGTAAACTATACTAAATGATTGGTAGTTTATTTTTTAAACAAACCATTATTGTTCTTGCTATAAGCCTTGATTGTTTAAATTGAGAAAATAAAGTCTAGGAAAGAAAAGGAAGATTACCCATATTTCTACAGCCTCAGGATAAACATTGTTAGATGATCTTTTGATACATTCTCAAGCTGTTCCTGAACACATGCATGTTTTATTGACACAATAAATATGTCTGAATTCAGTGGTTTTCTTGTTTTACAAGATGCTGCTTCCATTGTGAATACTATTGTTTTAATATATTGCCAATTGTTTAATAAATTATCTAGACATTTTTAATATTCTGGGTTGTAGCCCACACCCTAGATCTTTTGGATAGGGTTTCAGAAATCTCAATGGAATTTTATTCCCACTTGCTAGATGTAGTAAGGTTTGATTTCTGTTGTTATTTATGTATTCATAGCTTTAGGGTTTTGCATTTTTGATTGTTGTCTGTGAGACATAATTTCATACCACCCACACTGGCCTTGAACTTACTGTGTAGCTGAGGATAACCTTGAACTTCTAACAGCCTGCCTCTATTTCCCCTCTTGTGACATTACAGGCTGTACTAGTATGCTTTTGTTGCTGTATTAAACTGCAACCATAAGCAATTTTGGTAGAAAAACTGGTTATTTGGCTTAACACTTCCAGGTCACTACCCGCTCGCTGGCTCATCCCCTCTGTCTTACTCGGCTTAGACAGCCTATCTTGCTTGCTCAGATAGGCCAGGCCCACCCAGGGATGCTATCCCTCACAATGGGACGAGGCCTTCTACATCAATTAGAAATTACAAAAATACAGACCAATCTGATACAGGCAGTTCCTCCTTTGAGGTCCCTCTTCCCAAGTGACCAGGGACTGTGTTGAGTTGACAGCTGAAGCTAACTGTGACACAGGCTATATAGGTGTGCCTGACCCCATCCAGTTTCATAGTTCGGTTTTGTTGTGTTTCCTTTGCAGTTTTTGGAAGCACCAGGACAATTTCTCTTCACAGGTGTTCTATTAAACCCCCACCTTAAAGTGGACCCTCTCCATGCTGCAGAAAGGCAGGGGAAGTAAACACACACACACACACACACACACACACACACACACACACACACACA
>NW_026592510.1:10371630-10512205 GCF_907164565.1 Psammomys obesus | reverse complement strand
CACACACACACACACACACACACACACACACACACACACACACACACCGTCTCTTGTCGCTTCATTTCCCACTCCTTACTCTCATTTCTCAGTAAATGGTATTGAACGCCTGTGAAGCCTGGGTTTTCCGTAGGGTCTGGGCTGCAGCAGTAAACTCTCTCTCTGGTGGCCTGCTGCCTCCAGACCGAAAGCCTGCGTTGCTCCTCCGACTGCTTGGAGCCCCAGCGGGCCCGCAGCCCCAGTGAACCTGGGGCTCAGCAGCAACAGGACACTGCAGGTACTTGCCAAATGAAGGGGTGAAAACTAAACTGCTCTGGAAACGCTTTGCTATAATCTTTGTAGATTTATGTCTCGGGAGACTAGAATTTATGTGACTGATTCTCGTCTCTAGGAGGAAGTAACACAGAAAATACCCCTGAGACACTACTATGTCAGTAGAGATCAATCTCCCCAACTAAGTGACTTCTGCATTTGAACCGGGAGAGGAAAAGAAAAAAATAGTAATAACTGCTTTGGATCAAAAGATGCTTGTGACAGATATGGGAGTCCTTCAGGGCCACCCCAGAACCAAGAGAGGTGCCCTGGAGGGCCAACGCACAGGGTAGGAAGCACGGAGAGCCAAGTTAACTAATCTCACAACCCATTCTAAATGTTCACAAAAAGGGACTAGACTATGAAACATATTTAGTAAGCATCTCCATAGGATAAGTATGGAGATGCCAGACAGCAGGCCTGTCCCCACCCTGACGCTGGAGACAGAGACAGGTTGCTGTTCTTTCCACTCACTCATGTCCCTGTCCGAAGGGTATCCCTGCCTGGCAAGTAGTCATGCTGCTACTGTGAGTCCCTTTCTGATCTACAGAGTGTCTCCTGGTGGGCCAATGTCTTTTAGCCAATATCTAGCTGCTTAAGTCTTGTTTCTGTGAAAACCAGAATGTTAGAAAACTGAGAAATGTGAGCAAGGGGTGGGGTGGGGGAGCACAATGGGAGCTAAAATGTGGTGCTCTTGTAAATAAACCCTGTGACGCCCCCATTGAGGTTCTGTTTGTCAGTCCTTCCTATACACCTTAAGGGAACACAGGTGCGGAATCAGTCTTCGAAGGCTGGCAGCATCTATTTAAAAATCCACAAAGGCAGCTTCACAACAGTGACAAAACAAAGGACCCCACAGACCTTTTCAAATTTTAGAACTCAATTCATACGAAGACACTGAGTACAAAAAGAACAAGGTAGGGAAAAAAAAATCTCAAGCAATATCTATTAAGTTTCCATAGACTGTATTGTCTTGTCAACTTAAAAGTAGGATGTGCCAGGTGTTACGCTCTGTTTGGAGGGCTTTGTCCGAATTATTTCATGTCAATATCAGTGGACAAAGCAGGAGAGCAACCAACATAATGGAAGAAAAGGAACAGCTAGAGTTTTCTAGATAAATATAAGCATTGACGTAGCACATGACATGACAACAGTTTGATCCGATATTTGTTACAATACCTTGCTACAGCCTCATAGGCTATCTATTTAGAGGATCTGACTTCAAAAATTCAAACTCAGTCGCTTCATTTCCCAAACTAATCTTCCAAGGATCCTATTTGAATATGGATTGATGTTGAAATTCTTGGCATGTTGTATCATTTATAATCCACTATGTAGCCTTGTCTCCTAGGCAACAGCCCACACGGGCTGTCACTGCCTTTCTTTTCCCTCACACCTGGAATTTTCTCCTGGAAAAATCTACCCCTCCCCCATCTCTATCTTGAGCCTAGTGTCTCTGCCTCACTCCGAGGCCCTCCTTCCTGTCCACATGCTGGTGTTCCTTAAATAGCATGTCCCTCAAGAATGTGGACATGCCCGACACCATCTCTGAGGCTCTAGTCGAAAAGATTCACTTGTCCTACTGAACAGAGTTGCATGGCTTATATTACTACATGCAGATGGCTAAGAACTACTTGACTTCAGTGGAAGCTGAGAAGATTCTCCTGGACAAGTCCACATGATGCCAGTCTCCCTTAGAAGAATCGGAGGACAGAGCGCTGTTATAGCAGATAGAGACTTTCTTTCCTGTTTGTTTCTTTTGTGTTTTATTGTCTCTCTCCCTGCTCCCTCAGCCATCTGTCACCTCAGCCCACTTGCAGAACACACCACAGCAGACCACCTACTCATAGCTCCAGCGTGGGGAACACTTTAGAAGTGCCACCTAATAAGTAACTCGATTTAGATTGAGGGTTGTTATGGGTTTAGGTACTTTGGAGAGCCAAATAGTGGTTGTAAATATATAAAGAGCTCTGCAACTCAGATATTTTCAAACCACCAGAACACCACTGACTTTCATATTCTATTCCCTGGTTGTTGATTTGGAACCTCTGACTTAGAATGTTGATAATCCTCTCCCCCCAAAATTGTCTCTGGAGTCCCATTAATAGAAATTCAAATTCAAATCACTTAAATGAAGTTCTTGTTCAGGAAGAATGTACTAAAAGAAATTACTGACTTCGGCATGATTGTACAAACCAGTTTTCCACATACAGGAAGAGACTAGATTACAGGATAGTGACTAAGCATACCCACCAATAGGCAACATGCCAGAGGTTAAGGGCTCTATGGCTCTTAGTATTTGGAGGTCCAACTCTGGGACCTGGTTCTGGGGTTTGTTTGTTTTTTGCTCTCTATATGGGCCAGCTTTCCTAAACCAGGCAAGGGTTAGATACTGGGATGAAGAAATGGATAGGACTGTTTCTCCCCCACCCCCCAAAGGACTCAATGGAACAGTAAAGGAAGACGGCCATCTATACAGAAGTGTGTTGAAATGTTACAGAGCCTGTGTGCTCTACAGAAGGAGGAGGTAGCCATGGCAACTGAGGGATGCTGGGCACACCTCCCAGGGTGAAAACCTATGAGTAGGTACAGAAAGGAATCTCTATAATGAACACATAGGCATTTCCCTCGGAGACCAGGGCACAGACATGGATGCCTTAGAAGAATGTAGACAGGCATTATTATGAGTTTTGCAGGGCCTGAGAAATATAAACGAAGGATAAAGCCCACAGAAGCTAGGTGAGAGAGACCTCAAATGTCAGGCTAAAAATCTGAACTATATTTTACTTCAAAAAATAAGTACTTGAAGGTGGGGCACAATGATTTATTGTGATTATTAATTTATGTTTCTTATTTGTTACGGCCCACCTGGCCCATTTCTTGTCAGAAGACAATTTGAAGGTTTTCTTTCTCCCCTTATCTTGGAGCTGTGGCACAGCTAAAGGAAAGCTACTGGAAGAGTTGAGGTGTGTGTGTGTGTGTGTGTGTGTGTGTGTGTGTGTGTGTACATAGACTCCGTCGTTGACATGTAAAGAGTGGAGCAGGAAGAGAACATTACTTCAGGCAGGGAAGGGGAGAGAAGATGGTAGTCCATCAGGAACTGGGGACGTAATCCTGAAGTTCTGTCTGGATAGCAGAAACTTGGAAGGTGACCCAGAAGGTGTGCCTGCACAGTGATCTCCCTTGGTACTGAGTCCCAAACCTCAGGAAACAACATATGTGTGGAAAAGGGGGACACTACTGAAGCCATAGCAGATGGAGCATTAAAAGCTGCCTTCATTTTCTGGGCTCTGTGTATATTTCATGAGTACTTAGAATATTCTAGACAGAAAAAGACCTTCCTTAAGGACTGTGAATGAATCTCCTGCCAGCAAAGAATGGGACTCTTGATTTAATGGAGTTGTTAAAGTGAAATTTTCAAACAATAAAGCTTGCAGAGTAAAATTAATTTACTCACAAAATGTGTTTGGTAAAGGAAAATAACAGGATCAGAATTGTATTTTGGAGACATAATATTTGAGAAAATACACCATGTATCCATTAACTTTATTGCAGTTAGGAACTGTATCATTCTATGTCTTAGTAAATAGGGGAAAAGAAACAAGAAAAGGTCCACAAAGAAAGAGGACACTAATTTTAGGAGAGTGAAACAGAAGCAGTGTAACCCCAATCCTAGAGAAACTAAGTCTGGAAGATGGTGATGTCAAGTCCAGCCTGATCTACATAGAAAGACCCTGACCCCCAAATGGGAGAAGAGTGGGTGTCATGACATGTCAGTCAGTGTTTGCTTGCCACAAAGTCTGAGTGTCTAAACTCCGGTCCAGAACCTACCAGTCCTCTGACCTCCATATGTACACATGGCACACATGTCTACACACACACACACACACACACACACACACACACACACACACACATTAAAATTTTTAGAGAGTGAGAGAGACAGACATATATCATAAGAATACATCTTTCTCAGTATACTCAGTAGTAAAACATGGCCCATCCTTGTCAGCTCAAATAACACCTCCTACCCATCCTGCCCACATCCTTCAATCTGGCAGAGACCTTTGCCCTTTAAGGAAGGTTTTTAGAAGAACATCATGTGACCATAGTTCTGCCACAAAGAAACAAAGTATCTCTGTGTTCTAGTATAGACCACTGTTCCTCAGCTTTTAAATTAGGAATATGAACAATCTGTGTGAGAAAAAAGGTATTTCCAATAAAAGCAAAAAAGAAAGAATGACAAAGGGATACATGTGCACATACAGAATCTTTATTCCTATCTGAAAAAAAATGAAATGTGAGCTATCAAAGATACTAGTTTTTTTCTTAAGGTAGAAAGACCTGGAGGGGACAGGAGCTCCATAAGGAGAGCAACATAACCACAAAATTCTGGGCACAGGGGTCTTTTCTGAGACTGATTCTCCAACCAAGGACCATTCGTGGAGATAACCTAGAACCCCTGCACAAATGTAGCCCATGGCAACTCAGTATCCAAGTGGATTCCCTAGTAAGGGAAGCAGGGGCTGTCTCTGACATGAACTCAGTGGCTGGCTCTTTGATCACCTCCCCCTGATGGGGTGGGGGCAGCCTTACCAGGCCACAGAGGAAGACAATGCAGCCAGTCCTGATGAGACCTGATAAGGCTAGAGTCAGATGGAAGGGAAGGAGGACCTCCCCTATCGGTGGACAGGGTGAGGGGCATGGAAGGAGAAGAGGGAGAAAGGGTGGGTTTGGGAGAGGATGAGGCAGGGGGCTACAGCTGGAATACAAAGTGAATAAATGGTAATAAATAAAAAAATAAATTAAAAAGATATGTATTTGCTGAACATGAAAATCCTGCTATAGTCGAGACTCTGCTAAGTCCTGTCTTAGACAGCTCCATAGATCAGAAGAAATACATAAGTAAACATTCCCACTGGATATGTGCATGAGAGCTGCAAAGGCTTGTGCACTTTTTTGGAATATCTGCTCCACAGGAGCCATTGCTCCAAGATTTTTCCTCTCTCCCCTCTGCACTGACCTTGGCAGACATGACTTTGAAACAAAACGCAACGTTCTGATTTTTTATTTATCATATTTGGTGTATATCTGAACAGAAGGGTAGCCAGTTAAATTCTTTCTTTTGGGGAATCTGGAAATAGGTCTGAGAAACAATCTGAGTTTCTCTCTCAGGTCAATGTTTTAGTGAATGATGTCTATGAATTTTGCCTGAACGTTCCAAATTATTGACATGAAGTTATTCTGCCTGTAATAGTGGCTTCACTTTCATTCCTAACATTGTGCTTTAGCTTAGTCATGCAACAGTTTTATCGATTCTGTTAGCTTTCCTGTAAATAAACAAGATTTGATTTTGTTAATTCTTTTTATGTTTGATCTTATTTCATTAAAAAGTGCCCTTATCTTTATGACTCCCTTCTTTTTGTGTGTGGGTGGTTAATTTGTAGTTCTTTCTCTAGGGTTTTATGATGATTGCTTTGGTCATTAATTTTCAGTCCATCGTTAACTCTAACACAAGCATTCCAGACTAGACATTATAAGTGCTGTTGAACTTGCACATGGTTTTGAAGCCTTTTTGTTGTTGATATTTTGCCAACACATCCATTTTATTTGGTGTGTGAACTGAGGCAGGGTCAGCACTCTACTAAGTGAGCTATAACTCGAGCTCTGAACCTATTTTGTGATAATTAAGGTAAAAACGATTCTAATTTTCAGTATGATGTCTACTTTGACTCTTGGGTTATTGAGAAAATTATTTCATAATTCTTTCATATACAGAACACTTCCTAGGTGTTCAAGTGTCTGACTACAGACTTCCCTATCATATTGTGCTATGGTCAGAGAAAAAGGTTTTGAGACCCACCTTTCAGTTAATTGACCCTTTCCATACTGACTTCCATAGTGGTTGTACCAGAATACACTCGCTTCAGCAGTGAGTAGGGATTCTCTACATCCTCACCATCATTCACTATGATTTCTTCTTTTGATGATTGCCATTTAGATTGGAATGAGATAAAATATTAAAATAGTTTTGACATGTGGCTTTGACTGGTGACTGGGATGTAGAACACCTTTTCAAGCATTTATTGGCCCCTGCATTTCTACTTCTCAGAATTGCCCAGTTTGCTAGTCCATTTACTGATTGGAAGATTTGAAGTTTGGGTCTTTAATATGTAAAGTTATCTATCTATCTATCCATCCATCTATCACACACATAATATCTACTACATAAATTAGATATTACATATCTAATATCTAATATGTATAATATATTAATATATAATACATGCTATAATATATTATATATTAGTATATATTATTTAATACATATAGATAGATAGATAGATAGATAGATAGATAGATAGATAGATAGATAGATAGATAGATTAGATATTAGTAGCTTAGCTATATAGTGGACAAAGATTCTCTCCCATTCAGTATCCTGTTCTGCACTTCACTGATTATTTCCCTTTATGTGCAGAAGTTTTTAAATTTCTTTCAATGCCACTTATCAGATTTTGAGGTTATTTTCTATGTGATTAGAGTATTTTCCAGAAGGTTCTTGCCTATGGCCATATCTTGAAGTGTTTTTCTAATGATATTCTTTAATAGTTTCAGTTTTTTCAGAATCTGCACTATAGTCTTTGATTCATTTTTTTATTTTAATTTTTTTGTGCAAGGTGAAAAATATAGGTCTAATTATTATTCTCATTTGGACACCCAGTTTTAACATCATTTGTTTAAAAGACCATCTTCCCCCCCAATGTTTATTTTTGATGCCTTTGTTAAAAATCAGGTTGCTGTGGCCATGCAGGTATATTTCTGGGTCCTCTATTTTATTCAATTATTTGTAGCATGTCTGTTTTTTGTGCCAGTCCCATGTGCTATGTTTGTCACTATGGCTCTATAGTATAATTTGAGGTCAGGCACCTTGGGAAGTGTTCATTCTGTTAAGGATTGCTTTGGCTACTTGTGGGATTTTGTGTTTCCATATGGGTTGTAGGATTGTTTTTCCAGTTCTGCGAAGAATGTTGTTGGTGTGGATTCCATTGGAGCTATAAACTGTTTTCAATGCTATAACCATTTTCACATTAATTCTACCAACTCATAAGCATGTACGGTACATCTGGTGTCTTCTTCAATTTATTTCTTCAGTGTTGAAAAGATTTTATTGTAGAAATCTTCCCCTTCTCACTCAAGTTTACTTTAGGTACTCTGTTTGTTTGCTTGCTTGTTTGTTTAAAAGCCATGCCGAGTGATCATTTTTTTCTGGTTTCATTCCTAGCATCTTTTATCTGCTGAGTTGAGTCTATTTGCCTTTAAGGTTATCATTGATAGGGCTTGTTACTTCCCATGATTTTGTCAATTCTTCTGGTTAGTTGGATTATTATGATTATTGGGTTATTGTCTTCATACCCTACTAATAATAGAGACTTGCTGGTTTATTGTATTGGACATGATAGATTCCGTTCTTGCTCACACATTTTTCCTTATGAAATATACTCATTTTTTTCTTGTTTTCTAATGGATGAGACCATCTTTCTTACAGTGTGTATAGCATTGCTTTCTGTGTTTCCTGCTGTGCTGGTTTGGTTGTCATGAATGCTTCATTAGTGCTTATCTTTAAATGTTCTTTTCTTCTTTTTTCCTCTTCCCATTCTTCCCTCCAACCATCTCATATAGCTCTCCTTGCTCTATTTCAAAGTCATGGCCTCTTTTTTTTTTCCTTTAATTGTTGTTATATACATATGTGTGTATGTGTGCCCCTAAATGCATTAATATACCCTGCTTAGTCTGTGTAATTTTCTTCACATGTGTATGTTTTCAGGGCTGACCATTTGGTATCAGATGACCTACTGTTGAGCTCGTCTGTTAGCTTTGCTGAGAATAGTAATATTGGTTGACAGTTATTAACTTTCGTGGCTGAAAATTCACCCCATGATTTCAGGGCTTTTGAGGTTGCTTACAAGAAAACTGATGTTATTCTGATTTTTCTACCTTTGTATAAAATTGACCTTTCTTCCCCTTGCATCTTTTAATATTCTTTCTTTGCTTTGTATTTTGTGTGTGTGGCATGCATCCATGAGCACACAGTTGTGTATGCGTGTACAGTTGTGTGCATGCATGTATGGAGGAAAGAAATCAGTGCTGTGTGTCTTCTTAGGTTGCTTTCCATCTTATATACTGAAGCAGAGTTTCTCACTTTAACCCAAGCCTTAGTAATTCCACTAGGATAACTAACCACCTGACCTTGATCCAGGGATCTCTGTATCTACCTCCTGAACGCAAAGATGACAGGTAGGCCATCGGGTCACTTAGCATTCATGTGGGTGCTAGAGATACAAACTTTGATCCCCACACTTACATTTACCCATTACTGATTTAAGCCAGCTCCTGAGCCTCTGTTTGTATTTTTGACATCTTGATTATGATATATCATAGAGAAATTCATTTCTGGTCATGTGTATTAGAGAATGCCTCTTATATCTGGATATCCATTTCTTTCTCTAGAGTTGGGAAATTTTATGTTCCTCTTCATTGAATGATTGTCCAAGATTTTATCACACTTCTTCTTCTACCCTATGGCTTTTTAGGTTTGGTTTCTTGAACTTATCCCATAACATTTGAAATTTTAGGTTGTGTTCATTAATAATTTCTTTCTTATTTGTGACTAAATGCATTATTTCCTTAACTTTATCTTAAGTCCCTAAAATTAATGCTTCTGTTTAGTTCTGTCTGCTTATGATGTTCTCTTTTTGTTTTTTTTATGTGTTTCATTCTGTTTGGCTCTTTTTAAGCATCTTAATTTCCTGGATAAATTTTCATTCTGTTTTTAAATTTTTTTCCCCTCCATGTCATTAACTATCATCTGTTTTGGTAACTTTCTTATATATGTCCTAAATTTTTTACTTCATTTATCTGCTTATTTGAGCCTTCTATATGGTCATGTTGTTGTTGTTGTTAAGAGGGTAAGAGGGTAAGTCTTTTCCTAGCATGTCAACTATCTCATTATCTTAGATTTCTGAAAAGTAAGTGAATTTTTGTCTCTTGTTTTCTCATGTGTTCATTTTTTGTGGCTCCGTTGGTATAGATTTAGCCACCAGTTTTATTTTATTTTTGCCACCTTTCCTCACTGTCTTTGTTTGCTTGATCTTATGTAAGTCCTGGTGAGCTGCCTCCACTTGGTGTCATTTTCAGGCAGGAAGCTGACTGCCCAAACATTTATTGCTTTGACCGCAGTCTGTGGTAACTGCAGAGAAAGCACCTCTGCACAGCATCTGTGTCACCTTTAAAGCTACAGATTGTGACACCAGGGTAGTTAGTAGGGAAACTGCAACCTATAGTTTTTAGAGCTAAGGTGATCAAGTACTTAAGTACTGAAGTGAGGAGGGAAATATGGAAGGGGAGAGGTAATAAAGCAAGGATGAGAAGTCTTAGGACTAAAGAGATGAGAGGTTTTAGGAATATATTGTAACTAGCATTAGAGAAAGGACAGCTTAAAAACCCATTCCAATGAAATACCTGTTAAAACAACAGCCATTCAATTCAAGTACAAAAGTGTTAAGTATGAGAAAAGTGAAAAATACAAAGTAAAATTTTTGCATGTTTGTTTTGTTTTTTGAGACAGGGTTTCTCCTTGTAGTTTTGGCTGTCCAGCCTTGAATTCATGGAAATCCATTTGCCTTTGCCACCTGAGTGCTGGGATTAAAGGTGCGCTCTACCACCACTTAGCTACAAAGTAAAATTTTAAGAAAAAATAATCAATAGAACAAAAGAAGTGACTATCTTGCCTTTCATGGATTCCTTCTGATTTGGGAACATGCAGCTCCTGTGTCTTCTTGTCCTGCCTTTGCAGAATCAGTCTGCACAGATGGGGAGGACTGGAATCCTTCGTCTTTCAAACAAGTAATGAGAATCTTGCAGTGTTTGCCTCTGGGGCCACCCGCACACATACTGTGTCACACCGTCCAGCACAATTCTTGTGGTTCCCTGCAGCTGGACCAAACAAGGAGAGGCAGGGTGAGGCCACTGAGCATGTCTCAGCTTCACTACACTTCTGCTGCAGACCACCATTTCTTGAAGTCTTTGTTGCCACCGTCGGCATTCTGCACCAAGTTCTGCTTCATAATGTTCAGTTCCAAATACAGTGCAGCTGGCACAGGCATCGTCAGGAATGGGGAAAAGCATACACGGTGCATCTCTCAGCGTCAGACTCCTGCACCGTTCTTCTGGTGCTTTGTCCGCTGTGCTCTAGTACCCTGTCTGGGAATTCTGAATCCAGCCTTCAAGTTGGGTGTCCAGACTGCCTCTCTCCAGCTCTCTGTACCTACTACCCTTGAACTCACTTCCCAGCAGAACTCAGCCCAGTGTTAGCAATTTGGTGCAGTGGGGGTTGGGGACGAGCAGCTGACTTCTCTATAGAGGTAACTCCACCTAATCTTATTTCTGTTTTCTGTAATTTAGTTTTTTTTTCTGTTGATGGTTTTCAGTCTTGACTTTCTTCCATCTGATCTTACAGATATTGCTTCTCATCAGCCAGGTTAGCCAGGATTTCACACCTGTGAGTATGACCAGTTTTTGATCCTTTGATTTTAAAAGCATGGGATAGTCTATTTTATATTTCCTAGTGACTTATTTGTGCTGCAAAATGCAATGAGGTGTATTTCTTCTTGGCTGTTGTGAAAGGAAAGTCATCGGGGAATGGTCTGGCTTACGAAAAGATTATCTAGTAGGCTCCTACACTGGGAAGATTTAAACTTTATCCTCTGTACCTTATGGATTCCATGAACACTTAGACTCAGGCCTATCTGCTTTAGAGAGACATCTGAAATATGGTAGAATGGGAGGTCTCTGGTTCCTGTTCCAATTGGCAACTGTGGACAAAAATACATCCACAAATATCCATGAATTCAAAAGAGAGGCTAGAATATTCCCACTGAGCCATAAACCTGAGACATGCAAAGAAAACAAGAATGGTTTAAAATTTACTACACCACTTATTCCTTAAGGTCAGCATGGTCCCACCCAGAGAGGATTTGTCTCAGCACACAGTGAATAATAAATATGGAGGCATTTGCCACTTAGGAACTTATGACAGAAGGCCCTCTCTGGTTTTGTCCCTTGATAAATACTGAGAGCACCATCAGACCCAGACTACTTTGGGAAAGCTTTATGCACAGTGCTGAGATTTTGGCCACCTGAGAACACTGGTCACTACTCAGCCACAGTGAAGGAAAAGGGTCATACGTTCCTTCTGCAGATATCCTCTGACATTTGCTTGCCTCCTGTGGTTATTTGAATAGGTTTGTCCCCCACAGACTCATGAATGCTTTTGACCCATAGAGAGGGGTACTGTTAGGAGGTGTGGACTTGTTAGAGTAGGCGTGGCCTTGTTGGAGAAAGTGTGTCACTGTGGAGGCAGGCTTTGAGGTCTCCTATGCTCAAGCTAATCCTAATGTGGCAGTCTCCTTATGCTGTCTGTAGATCAAGCTGTACAACTCTCAGCTCCTTCTCCAGCACCATGTCTGCTTTCGTGCCACTATGCTTCTTGCATTGACAGTAACAGATGAAACCTCTGAAACTAGAAGGCAACCTCAACTGAACATTTTCCTTTAATAAGAGTTACTGTGGTCATGGTGTCTCTTCACAGCAACAGAAGCCCTAACTAAGACACCTTCTGATCAGGAGGTAAGTTATGCAGAACACTAGGGCTGTGCTGGGCAGCTTCCAGAAAGCTTCAGCCTGGCAGTGATTTATATGGCTTTTCCTGGTGAGACTTGAACAAATATCTGTGCACATCAAATAGGGAACAGACAACAGATCAAAGAAGCAAAACTCACACCTTGCTTGGAGAACCAATGAGTTTATTGGTATACCTTATGAGGGATGATGGTGACTCTTAGGCACTTGTGTCATTGAACCCCCCCCCCCCCACGCCCAGTACTTGTGACAGCTCATGAAAACCCTATCCCCGGAGCTCCCTGAAGGCAGTTCCACTGAAGAGTTTTCTGCAAGCATTATCGATTGCTTATATAAGTTTGGGGAGCTGCCTCAGTCCTGTAAGTTTCCTGAGTCTGATGGAATAACACCTGGGGAATGCAGCCCATAATGCCACCTGTCCAGATTGATTACTATGCCCAGTTAACGGCTCCATCTGTCCAACCAGTGATCTCATCAGATGACAGGGCACAGCCAGGAGTTCCACGAGACCTCAATGCATAGGCAGCATCTAGCTTAACCAGAGATCTTGTCAGCAAGTTCTGCCTGACTGGGATTTCTAGCAGCTAGAGTTGAAGGATGAATCATGAAGTTCTGTCACCACCAAAGAATGCCTGACAAAAGCTAGAAGAGGCAACTCCGTCAAACATGTGAACAGCAACCAAAGGACAAGAAGTTTACAAAGAACCAGGGAAACAAGACACCTCAAGAAGAAGTTGGTAGTGAACCCCAAATAAAAGAAGTCCTGTGAAATGACTGACAGAAATGCTAGGAGAATCCTCTCAAAGGAGATTGGGGATCCAGAAAAAAATAGGCTAATAATAATAATAATAATAATAATAATAATAATAATAATAATAACAAGGCCAAAAGAATAATGTTTCCACCACACAGTCAACACTGGCGGTGACAGTCTGTGTGCTCTCAGAATGAGTGTGACAGGAAGCTGTTATCTCATCCACAGTGTCCAAACAATCTTCATTTTGTTCCATATAGGATCATGAGCAAGTTGAAGACAGGACAAATACAGTTCTGTTGAGTGGAAATTGTCCAGTGTGTCTTTAATGATTAGAGTTTGTCTGTGAGAAATTGTTTTGAAAATAATAATAATAATAATAATAATAATAATAATAATAATAATAATAATCAGCCATTACTGCGTTTATAGATATAGTGTGGAATGCTGAAACTAACTGAAAGGCGATGATGACCAGATAAATTGGCTAAGGCTCATGATCAAGGCATAGACATGCATTTATCAGGCATTTAATATCTGTAATGCATTTTAATTGAGGCACAAGGATATGAAGTCAAACAAGATAGATGTTCCTTCCTTGTGGAACAGCATGGGAGAAGTACCTGTGTGCACACACTATAAGTGAGGAAATACGATGTAAATACTATGAGGACAAACATTGGCAATTTCTTATGGTCTGCAAATAGACAATGGTAGGGTTGGGATCTTACGTCAGACGCTTCTGTTGTCATTTACTGAAGGTCAGATAGAGTGTCAGTTCAACGTCAGTTAAGAGAAGTTAATTTTTGCCGGTAGCATGTCTTGATTTAACCTTTGGGGTTGAGGCATTGCAGCAATTGAGTACCTGCAGGCAGATACACACAGCAGCGAGAAGGTGCAAGCCAGCCTCTGCCACCGCAGTGGAAACTTAGGTGGCTGCTCTTGGGTCTCTGAACAGTGACTAGTATAAATCTAGATGCACTGTCAGTATAAAACGCCAGATCTACTTGTTTATTCGTTCAAACAATTTTTAGCCTTATTTGATTTATATTTATAAATGTTTTGCCTGTCTCTGTGCCGTGTACCTTGCACATGACTGATACTCACAGAGGCTAAGGCCAGGTGGGACATGCGGAGCCTAGCAGATTGTTTGAAACTGGAGTTAAGGATTGTTGGGAACCACTATTCCTGTTCTGGGAATCAAACCTGGGTCCTCCATAAGAGCAGCAAGTATTTCAACCCACTGAGACACCTCTCCAGCACCCCCAAACACATGAAAAATGCAAGCTACCTCAATGTTTAGAGTAATGAAAATAAAACAGTTTTGCTATGATGACTTAAGTAAGAAAGTAAGCTTAGTTTATTTTCAATTGATTTTTTTCCCCTAAAGGTTAAAAACCGTTCATGAGGCTCAGGTTACATTCTTTTGGACTATGCTATTTAAATGAAAATGTGAGTTAGAAAACGATTAGAACAAGCTATAGAACCAGGATTTGAGATAACACACATAGAAAATGTTCAATAGATGTTTCCTTTGTATGAAAGAACAACAACAAAATAAAACCAGAGCCAGTGGGATGTCTCAGCAGGTAAGAGTCTGAAGACCTAAATGTAATCCCTGGGGCCCGAGGGCAGGAGAGAGCAGTCTCTGCACGCTGTCTGCTGAATGGAGGTTCATGAACTGCGGCTTGTGTTCCCTTCCAAGTAAATAAAATAAATATAATTTTAAAAAACCAAAAATAAATAAATAAATAAACTAACAAAACAGGGAAAATTTCATCAACAGATTTAGAATTTTGACAAGTGAAATAGAAACTAAAGGAACCGAACAGAATTATAAATATTATTAAAAATACAGTAAGCAAACTGAGACTGGGAATGGAAAGCCTGGGCAGCACAGTGGCTAGAGCAGAAGAACCAGTGAGCTTGGAAAGAACATAGGCCAAAAACGCTCTCTGAAATAGGATTTCACTCTATAGCCCAAGCTGGCCTGAAACTCACTATGTAGCCCAGGCTGGCCTTGAACTCATGCCTGTCATCCTGCCTCATCTTCTTACATGCTCAGATTACAGCCGTGAGTCACCATGCCAAGCACTGAAGGTTTTCAATGATGTAGGGGGAAAGAAAAAAGGATGCTTACGGGAGGGACCAAATACCGTCAAGAGAGACAGTCTTCACAGTCCAGCCAAATCAGGAGGAACAGAGAGGGGGGAAAAATGCCCAGATCATATTCAAGGCAGCAATGACTGAAAGAGAGCACCAAAATTCCACACGGCTGAGGGGTTCCAGTCAAACTCCCCTGCAAAGAGGAGGTAACCAAGATACATTATAAGCTAATGACTAAAACCCAAAGAAAAAGAAAGAATTCTGGGAGCAGAAGGAAACAAAACAAATCATTTCCAGTGAGATCACTCTATAAGTAAGGGTGTTCACTGCCCAACTTGACAGTAAGCCCAACCTGACAATCTGAGTTTGATGGCTCAAACCCACATGGGTAGCAAAGAGAACTGATTCTGGCAAGTACCTCTAGCCACACAACGCCCCCCCCCCCCCCACACACAAACACAGTGAATAAATAAAAACGGAATGAAATGTTTTTATAAAGAAAGTTCATGTTCAAAGTTGTCTCAAAATGGCTGTCCACGAACTTCTCTGCTGAACCCTACAAACTTAACAGAGAATGAAGTAACATTTATGAAATGCTAAAGAAAAACTACCATTTAATATCTTGCCTAGCAAAGTCCTCCAAGCTGGAGAAATTTAAAAAAAAATTAAAAGTTGCCTAGACAAAGAACATCTACGGATTATGATGAGGCCTTTCTTTTAGGAAATTAAACCATTAAACGTATGAATGCCTAAAACTGAGCAGTGTAATATCAGATGCATTCAGAATACTCTAACACTTTATGTCTGCTATGTAAAGCAGTTTGTCTCTACAATAAATCACTTTAATTACAAGGTCCAAACGACAAATTATTAAGAATGATTATAAGAGCAATAAACTGTTAAAATACATTTTTTTCAATATATAAAATGTATCATTTACATTTAGAAAGTGGGAAGGGATGAAAGTGTGTGGGGTGTGTGCAATTACAATTAAATTGCTATCAGTTTGAAATAGGCTACCACCTATGTACTATTCCATGTAAGTGTGCTGGCTCCTCTTGGCTCAACTTGGCACAAGCTAGAGTCATCAGAGAGGAGGGAACCTCAACTGAGAAAATGCCTCCATAAGACTGGGCTGTAGTCAAGCAAGTAGGGCATTTTCTTTTTCTTTTTCCTTTTTCTTTCCTTCCTTCCTTTCTCTTTCCTTCCTTCCTTCCTTCCTTCCTTCCTTCCTTTCTTTCTTTCTTTCTTTCTTTCTTTCTTTCTTTCTTCTTTTCTGTCTTTCTTTCTTCTTTTATTTTTTTTCAAGACAAGGTTTTTCTGTGTAGCCCTGGCTGTCCTAGAACTCACCCTGCAGACCAGGCTGGCCTGGAACTCAGAGATCCACCTGTCTCTGCCTCCCAAGTGCTGGGATTAAAGGCATGCATCATGACTGCCCAGCTTTCATTTTCTTAATTAGTGACTGATGTGGGAGGGTCCAGCCAATTGTGGGTGGTACCATCCCTGGGCTGGTGGTCCTGGTTTCTATAAGAGAGCATGGTCAGCAAGTTGTGAACAAGCTAGTAAGCAGCACCCCTCCAAGGCCTCTGTGTCAGTTCCTGCCTCTAGGTTCCATCCCTGTTTGAGTTCCTGTTCTGGTTTCCCTCAATGATGGACTATGTTGTGGCAGTGTAAGCCAAATAAACCCTCTTCCTCTCCTGGTTGTTTTTGGTTATGTTGTTTCATAACAGCAGTAAAAACACTAAGACAGTAAACCCTACAGCAACTAAAAAGTACAAACCTGTAGGCCCTCCACTCAATAGCAAGGGGAGTGATTCAAAGTGTGGTACCACAGCCAATCAGCAAATCACAAAGAGGAAGGGGCAAGTGTCTACAGACCAACCAGAAGAAAAGACACAAAACAATGACAGCTAGTCCTTCCCTCCCAAATGATCAGCCTGGATGTAGATAAATTAATCCCAGCTAAACGACATAGAGTAGATAAAAGAGATAAGGGGGAAAAATAAGGTCAAACTATGCTGCCTGTAAAAGGCTCACTTCATTAGTGTATGTAAGGACACATATCAACTCAGAGTGGGGGAATAGAAAATGATGTTCTATCCAAGTGAAAAACCAAAGAAGGCAGAAACAGCTACCCTCATATCAGACAAAATAGATTTTAAATCAAAGGCAATAACATGAGTCAAAGAGGCCACTTACGCAATGATAAAGAACATTCAACAAGAAAGCAGTTATGGAAACATACACACACAGTATTGAGGAATCTAAGTGCAAAAAGCTATCTCTAAATGCAATATAGTGTAATAGCAGTCGGGCACCTCAGTAACCCACTTCTGGTAATGGACAGATCACCTAGACAGATCGACACAGATCAATAAGCGAACATTGGGAGGGTCACTGATTTCATAAGAGCTCTTGAGGCAGGATCAGTCTCTATGTTTAACTCCTACTTTCCCGCCTTGGATTTAGGTCCCAACTGATTGCTTCTCCACTAATCTTAAAGACAATTTGCTAGTTTAATGGTTTATTTTTTAAAATCTCAGCATTTGAAGTGCAAATACAAATGCCAGTTGTGTTATAAAAAGAAGACATCTTACTTTCACTCCAGAGGTGTCAAGTAGCTGCTTTCTTTAACAGGAATTTTGTTTGCTTTGGATTCCTGGGAATCACGCTTATTCCCCATACATAGTCAGATGTTATTTGTTTATTGTTTCTTATTTACTGGATTTAAGTGATGTTGGTATTTAATCTTTCAAGGTTCGTTACTCCCTGTTGTTGCTTCTTTTAAGGATGTTTTGCCATTGAAATTGTGTCAAGATAGATTTTCTCTGTAAGTTTTAATGAGTCCTATTTAAATTATAATTATAACCGGTTAATGTGTTTTTTAAAGTCTACTGATTATTCTTTTCTTTGGTATGTTGAATATCTACAAGAATATTGTTTAGTTGCAAAACATTGGCAGACATCCAGTTTATCTTTTATTATTGATTTCTATATTACTACCACTACCAAAATACAGTACATTGTTTAAATGCTTAAAATGTATCATAATTTGCTTTTTGGCCAGTGACGAAGCTAAAGTTGACAAATAGTCCATGCGTGTTTGGAAACAATTATCCTACAGTTGTTGGGCCAGTGTTTTATGGTGTTAAATTTGTAAGCTTCATTTATTTTTCTTTCTTTATTTTTTCTACTTTCTCCATTCTTAATCAAATCTTTCTTTTTGCACTATCACTTATTTAGAGATATTTCTGTAAGCTTCTACTGATCCTTAGCAATTCCTCCTGCCTGCTATCCACACCAATCCATGATTTCTTTTTCTCTAACTGAATTGGACTTAGTGACTTGCGTCTAAGAAAGGAATAGAACAAAAGTGGTGAACCATTTCCAAGATTAATATGTAAAAATATTCCTGCTGACTTCTGGTCTTTTACTCTACCATTTGGGTATAAGTCAGCAGCCATGTGGGGAGTGGCAGGGTGGAGGGCTGCTTGTGGCAGAGAACTAGGAGTGAGGTTTTGGTCAGCAAGAAAGACAGTAAGAGCCTAAGGTCTTCAAGGAACTGAATTCTGCAGCAACAAGATCACAAACATCTTTTCTTAAAGTAAATCTTGAGATAAGATGAGCTATCTTAGATCTAAGGACACAGTCTACACCAAGATTCATTATAAACTGAAATGTACACAATATGCTTTTACTGTTTTCATTACCCAAGAGATTAGAATATGGAGTTTTCTGCTTGTTTTAAATATATTTTTATTAATTCTCTGATAATTTATTTTAAATCTATTTTTATTAATGATTTGATAATTTTACATAGGAATAGTTTTTCTGTTAGAATTTTTAAGAGTTTTTAATAAAATACAAAAAATACAAATTTTTCTATTGCAATTGTTTTTTAATGTTTAGTGGTAAGTGCCCTCCTGTTGCCATGAGACTAATCTCTAGAAAGCTTTTCTTCTTGCAACCTGAACCCTCTACTAAATAATAACTCTTCAGTGTTTTCTCCTCCATGACTCTGGTGACCTCTGTTCTGCCTTAACCTAGAATTTTACAAATGAAATCACACAGTGTTTGTCTTTTCTGCCTGCCTTGCTTATTTAGCGAATGATCGTAGGATGCATATCTGTTACAGCGTATATCAGGACCTTCCTCCTTTAACCCAGATAAGGCTCTATCATATTATTACGTTTGTGAGGACCTGTCTCACTGTTTTCCTCAGTGGCTTCATGATTGGATGTTTTATGAGTTCATTAGTAGTTCGTAAAAGGTTTTATTGTTGTTGTTGTCTTGCTTATTTTTGTTTTTTGTAGCCCTCATGATTGACCTTTGGGTCCTGTGTATGCTAGACAAGTTCTCTACTGTTGACTTTCATCTCCAGACCAAGGGTGCAACTTGATAGCACATTCTTTCATTTTAAGGGTCCTGAGTTTGATAGTTTGGCTTTGGTTCTTATTTTAGTAAATAGTCTTTTTATATAGTGTAGCCTGTCCTCAGCCCTCTGAGTGCTGGAATTACAGGCATGTACCAGTGCACCCAGTTAGTTTGCCTTTGTGTTAGCCATATTTATGGGTATGGTGTGAGTTCTGGTGATTTTGGCTTTATATAAAGCTTAGACATTATTAATAAGTCACACATTTAATTTTTATTGAAAGATAAACACGATTTGAAAATCAAATGATCCTGTACCATTTTTAGTCAAGTTGCAAGATATAAAATCAAGGTACAAAAATCAGTAGCTTTCACAGATACCGATAACAAACTTGCTGAGATTGAATCTAGGAAAAAAAATCCCATTCCCAATAGTGCCATAGGGTGGAAAGTACCTGGGAATAAACATAAGCGAGAAAGTGAATGAAATCTTCCACAGCATGGTGTATTTCCCCGCCTGCGCCTGCTGACTTTCATAGGCAGCTCAAGGGCAGAAACCATGTCTTATTTCCTTTCCCTTTGCGCCTTTCTAAGAATTTCTCTCAGCCTTTTATTTCTCTAACTGCTCAGTGAATTACCGAAAACAGGTGAGCCCAGAGTACTATTCATTCAAAAAAGATTATGCGTGTAAGGTTGTCCCTGGGTGAGGTAAGAATGAATAAAAGGATAAACTTGGTGTGCCAGCTGTTTCTTCCTTGCCCAGAAAAGAAGCAGAATGATTCTGGGGGTGGGGCAGAGAAGAAAGAAAGCTCAGGTCTTCTATTTTAATTTCATTAGACTGTAGAGCCATTTCAGTCTAGGGCCTCATGAAGCTGTGGCTGCTAGGAGCTGTGCAGGCACCGCCTCGGGAAAACCAGGAAGGAGATAATGCTTAAGGAATTTTGAAAACCCTAGGTTGTGGCATATCTTCTAGGAATGAGGATAAGTGTGGTGCACATCCCGCCAGTGGTAATTAAAGAAATAAGAGATGGGGAAATCTCTCCCCAGTTCTCCCAGCATGATACACACCGTCGCCTGACCCACTTCCGCATAGCTCCTGGGCACCTCCCAGGAGTAGGCAGCGGCCCGAGTACAGCACAAGGGACTGCTTTGTAAACATAAAGCAAGCATGTAGCTTCTAATGCGTGATGGTCTTGGTGATGATCGGGAAGTGGCAGATGAGTAACTGATAGTAAAACTCTGCAATATTCACTATGGAAGCCTAATTCTGAATGTGTGTGTGTGTGTGTGTGTGTGTGTGTGTGTGTGTGTGTGTGTACATATTTACAGAGAGTCAGTTGCTGCATATAGATGAACAGACAGATGATAGAGCTAGATATACATTAGAAGATGGACCTAAAGGAAGCAAATGGGTGAGAACCGGTTTGGTTTACTGGGCTATTTTGCAATCGAGGAGAAAGTGACGCAGCAGAGTCGAGCATTGCCTGGGCACAGAGGCTGGCAGGTTTCCTGAACTCTAAGTCTGATTCTGAGTGGTGAAAGCATGACACATAACTAGGGTGCTGAAGAGAGAGCTGGTGACCACAGGGGCTGGAGTCGCAGGGAGATCTCAGAGCACACTGCACACCTATCCCTGCTCAGCCTGCCTCAGGATCACCATCCGTCTTCATTCTCTGTTTCTTTACCGCGGCCATCTTGGTCCTACACGGTGCCCACGGCCCGGTGCTGAGCAGCATTGGGTCTTCATATCTCCTGGGATGACAGAGAAAGCAGTCACGAAGCACATCCTCATCACTCCGTGGCAGGAGCTGTCGAGGTGTGCACTGGCTCTTTTGGAATATGGCAGAAGGAGCTGTCGATTCTGTGTGGAGGGAGTTAGGGAGGAGCTGGAGTTTGGGGAAGACGTTACACACCACTCCCCTTTATAATACCCAGCTCTCTGCTGTGCTCTCTGGGGCCTCCAGCAATTTCAGTTTGAGCTCCTAATTAGCTCAGCCTCATTACCTACCAGGTATAACATCAGCGATGCCCCAACCAGCTTGTCTGAGTCTCAGCTTTATTTTTTCTCCTCTGGCTGGAAGATTCCCAGATGTTGTTTTGGTTTTTTTTTTTTTTTTTCTTTTTTCTTAATTGTTCTGAACCTTATGTATTAAAAAAGCAACTCAAATGCTGCCTCTTCCACGAAGCCTTCTCTGATCACGCCAGCCTAATATCTGAGCTCATTGTCTGGAATTTCACTTCAACACTTGATAACCTGTGAATGGCATCTGTTACATCCACATGAAATCTCCCTAATTTCATTTTTTACTGTATACACAGGGTCTGAGATATTTGTGCACAGCGTTTCTGGTACAGCTGTATTTGACCATAAACCATCACCCGAGGTCATATTGTAGACTGTGATGCAGTGAATGTAAAAGCGTTTGGGGGAGTGCTGGTGAGATGGCCCTGTAGGGAAAGGTCATTGCTGTCAAGGCTGACAACCCAAGCTTTATCCCTAGGAGCCACAGAGTGGAAGGAGAGAATGGACATCCACAAATGTCCTTCGACTGCTACACATATGCCACGGCATACAGACATATCCTTCTCCCCTATACAAGAAAATAAATTTAAAAAGTGCTTGGAGATGCAAACATGTTGATAAAGAAATCAGGAAAGCTGTACCCCTCATCATAGTTTCAAAAAAAAAAAAAAGTACCTTGAGCTAACTCTAAGTAAGCAAATGAAAGACTTGAATAATAAAAACTTTAAGAAATATGAAGAAAGAGATCAAAGAAGACAGAAGATGAGGGAAAGATCTCCCGTACACATAGACTGGGAGGATTAATATTTTGAACATCACCAATCTTCCAACATTAGTGTGCAGATTAAATGCGATCTCCATCAAAATTCCAACACGATTGTTCATGACAACTGAAGAAACTACCTTCAACTTAATATGGAAACACATACACAAAGAAAAAAAAAAAACAAGGTTAGCTAAAATATTCCTAAATAACAAAAGAACTTCTGGATGTGTCACTATTTCAGATTTCAAGTTGTGTTACAGAGCTATAGTAATAAAAATAGTATGGTATTGGCATAAAAACAAACACATTGAGCAATGGAATAGAGTTGAAAACCCAGACAGTATTCCATAGACCTGATAACAGATTTCTAAAAGAGAAGCCTGAAACACATACTGGAGAAATGACAGCATCTTCAGCAAATGGTGCTGGTCAAACTGGACAGCTGCATGTCAACAAATGAAAATATATCCATATATATCACCTGACACAAAACTCAACTCCAAATAGATCAAGGACCTCAACCTAAGACCAAACGTGGTAAACCCGATAGAAAAGAGGGAATAGTCTTGAACGTATTGCCACAAGAAACTACTTTCTGAACAGGATAACAAAGGCACCCAAACCAACAATTAGCCAATGAGACCGCATGAGCTGAAAAGCTTCCATACAGCAAAGGACGCCATCACTGAGGCCAAGCAGCAGGCCACAGGATGGGAAAGGATCCTGGTCCATTACACATCTGATAGAGGCTTAGGATCTAAAACCATAAAATAAAGAACTTTTTCTTAAGAAACCTAAACATCAAGAAAACAATTAACCCAATTCAAAGAATGGGGATAAGACTCAACAGAACGTTCTCGAAAGATGAATCACAAATGACTGACAAGCACTTTTTAAAATATTCAACACTCTTAGCCATCAGAGAAATGCAAATTAAAACTATTTCGAAATATTATCTTACCCGAGTCAAAATGGCCCAGACCAATAAAATAAGTGATATTGTGGGTGGAGAGGATGTGGGGAAAAGGAGATAGTTATTGCTAGCGGGACTGCAAACACATATAGCCATTATGGAAATCAGTGTGGAGGTTCCTAAGAAAGCTGAAAATTGATCTGCCGTAACATCCAGCTACGCCATTCTTGGGCATATACCCAAAGAACTGATTCTACATCTTACTACAGAGATAGTTGCTCATCTACATTCATTACTGCTCTATTCATAGTAGCCAGAAAATGGAAATAGCCTAGATATTCATCAACTGATGAATTTCATTATCCAATGAATATGTGGTACATTTATATAATGTGATGTAAGAAAAATTAAGTTAGTAAATTTGTAGGGTAAATAGGTGCTGTTAAAAACAATCATCCTGAGTGAGATAACGCAGACCCCAAAAGAGAAATATTGTACATTTTCTCTTCTATGCAGGTGTTAACTTTAAAGCTTTAGATATGTGTGTTCCAATCAGAATAACCACAGAGGTTAGGTGGTAAAGGGCTAGGGAGAAGAAGGGTATCATCAAGGGAAGGGAAATAGAATCTAGTGTTATAAAGAGACAAGGGAGAAACTGGGAGAATTAAATCAGGAGTGGTATGGAAGGAAATAAAGAGTAGGACAGCTAACACTAAACACTTTTGAAAAATCGTATGGAAACCTACTACTGTAGAAGCTTCCTAAAATATCTACACACATAAAAATAATTTAAATGGAGTTGCTATATAATGGGGCAGACAATGCTCCAATAGACATATTATGCTACAAACACAAAATAGATTCCATGTTTTTGTTTTAATACGTTTTGCTTTATTGTTGTTGCTTAGTTTGTTTTAATTTCATTTTTGAGAGAGAAAAATAGAGAAAACGTGAAGTTGGGTGGGGATACAGAGGAGGAGATGAATATGAGTAAAACATTGTATGGAAAAGCTGATTAAAACTACTTTTAAAATAATGTTTTACCTTTTAAAATGTGTTTGAATTTTTGGATTCTCCTATTTGGTGTGATTAATTTGTTCTGCTGTAAAGCTGTATCGATATTGATTTAATACACATAATTTCCCTAAAAAATAAAGTTAAAGACATTATATTGCAGAAGCCATTATCTAATATTTCATATAATACCTAGCAGAGTGTAGACATGAAACCTAATAAGCTTCCAATGAATAAATGAATGAATGAATGATGAAGACATCCTGTTTGGGAGAAACTTAAGATGATACAGTTCCTATACACACACACACACACACACACACAGACACACACACACATCTAATCTCAATATGATGATTTTTCTTTTTCTGTGGCTAAAATTTTCAGTAACGTTATTGTTTCCTGAATGCCATTACATTTATCTGTCCAACAAATATCTACCTAAGACTTTGGTTTGCACTTCACAATAGAATAAAGGGGATAAACCGACAGATGAAATAGAATGGCATTAATAGTAATAAGCCTTAGTCTGTTGGGTAGAAGGGTAAAATCTAATTCTATCAGCTGGTGAGTAAAAATCTGTTTCAACATGACTCAGTGGCTGGTGCTGGAACAAACATCTGGAGTCTGGCACCAGGTTGTTTATTTTTAGGTACATTTAAGTACAGCACAATTTGAAAAAAAAAAATTACCCAGTGCAACATAATTCCCTGTGCACACAGAGGCATGATTACATCATGGAAACTTTTCTCGAAGTACATGTCACTTCTTCCATGAAGATGAATTCTAAAGATGGCTGCGTGTGTTACCTTAAGGGCCTAGGGCGAGTCATACAGGATAGCACAGAAATCACCTAGACTATTAGTCACCACCAGTCCTGGTTATGGAAGTGTGGGGAAGTCCCTGGCCATACAAATAGTACAGAGTTCATGTAATCTATTAAGTATCTCTGGTCCTACTGTGGAAGCCTGGCAGTATAGATAGCACAGAAGTCTTCCAAATTATTATCTACCTCTGGCCCTGCTTGTGGGAGGCTGAGAGAGGCCCTGGCCATATAGATAATGCAAGGACCATCTAGGCTATTAGCCACCTTTATTCCAGGCTTCTGGTCAGAAAACATGTTATACACCTGTTCTATTGAAGAAACAACCCTACATGTGAACATTCCTGGTTTCCCTTGTACTTAGCTGTAAGAGCCAGGACCTCTGTGCTCCCAACACTTAAGACCTTGAATGTCCACTGGGACGTGATGTTATTGGAGCTAGGGACTCAAGGGCAGGGGCAAGAGGATAGCAAAGCCAGCCTGAGGCATCCAGCTTTGTATGGCCTCACACTGGCTCAGGATATCCTGCTGGGACATTCCAGCCCCACCCTCCTTATGTCTTTATTCTACACTTACAGGTGATTTCCTTGACAGTTTGTTATGATTTCTTGGCTGGAAGTATTTTTTCTCTTAGAATAGTGAAGGGATTTCCCAACCATTTCCCCAATGGCTTGTGTCTGATTCTTGATCAGAGACCTCTCTCTTTCCCAGAAGGTTTTAGGGTTCTATCTTTGTCTCTAGTATAGATGACAATCTACTCTGGTTGGTTTTGTTGCTGTGTTTAGCTATGGTAAAACATTTACTGCATAGTTCACCACCTTAACTATTTGAAGTTTAAAGTTCAGTAGCATTTTGTTATCTTACCATGGCTGCAGTGTTTTGTTCACTTGTTTCATTTTAAAACTATATTTCTATATTATGTATTCCAAAGAAAAAATGGTAGGAGTGGGCTCCCTCTTCCCATTTTCTCTGGATAAGGCAGGCTTACCTCCTGAGACTTCTCAGTTCATATTCCCCGGTGAACCTCTCACCTGCTGAGCATGAGGCACAGCAGATCCCGTTGCCCATTATCAATTCCTCCAACCTACAAGCACCACACACCAGACTCTGTCTTTCGAGACTTTTACTGCTTAATCGGTGCCACCTCTGGTCATCACCCCACACCCATTTGTACTATCAGTTCCCATTTATATGTTACAATCTATGAGCCAAAATGTTTTGAATTCTGTTATCCACTGTCAGGTCTTAGTCTCATTTTCTTTGTGTCATGTTTTTGTCATTGTTGTTTCTCTATTATTTTGGAGATTTTTTTCTGATGGAGCTGAGTGGTCTGTAGAAAGAATATTTTGTATATCATATGGATGCAACACCTGTCAAAAAAAATCTTATGACCTATATCTGAGGTGGGACATAAGACAGGCAGAAAGGATACTGGGATAGAGCCAGGTGTGGAAGAGTCACTAGGCAAGATATGAGGAGGACAGATGCATGATACCTTAGGAAAGGTAACCAGTCACATGACAAAATATTGATTAGAATAAATGGGTTATTTTAAATCATGAGCTAGAAGAGAAGAGCCTAACTATATGGCCTAGGTATTTGTAAAATATTTTTAGTCTCATGAGTCATTATTCTGGGATCTTGGGGTTGGGAAGAAAAATCACAATAGCAGACCTGTGTCATCTGTCACATTTAATTGGTGGTCTCTGTGCTGGAGTTCATATTTTGCCTCTTGACACTCTTGGACACTTCCCTTAGCCTCAGCTTCCACCCTATACTGGCATAAAGTTGCCTTATTTGGCAGACAAAAAGACACAGGATACCTAATAGAAGTGGAGCTTCAGATCCATAAAGGGTACATAGAATACAGTCTCAAAAGTTAGTCATTGTTTCTCTAAAACTCAAGGTTAACTATGAATTCAATGTTTTATCAGGAACTTCACTCAGGCCTGGTTGTTGAACAGAATACACTATCTGGTTTACAAACCACAAACTTTATTTCTCACAGTTCCATGAGGCTGAAGGTTTAAGAATGGATGCCTACATGGGTATAGAGTGTTCTTTCCACTTCTCGCTATAATCTCACATGGTAGGAAGGTAAGAAGACTCCCTGTGGCCCCTTTAATAAAGGCCTTACCTCATTATACCATGACCTATTTACTTCTTAAAGAGCCCCTCATCTTAATTCTGTCACATTGGACATCACAATTGGGACATGAATTCTGGAGGACAAAGCTTTAGCCCATCATATAACCTTACCCAGATGGAAACTTGTAACCCAAGCTTTGGCTTTAAAGGACCCAATCCTTATATCTAGCCACATGGCTTGTATACCTTATATTCAAGAAGGCCTGTGCTGTTCTCCTGCCATAAGAAGATAATATAGGAAACGTTTACCCGTGGTCTGGAGCTTTCTACATCCTTCTAGAAACAGATTCATACAATGTCTGCTTACATTTTCATTTTGCCAAGCTAAAAGACTGAATGTCAGCCTCAAAGATTCATAGAATAGCCAAATATTTTAAACAATGAAATAACATGATCAGATTTGGATTTTTAAAAAAGGCCTGCTGTAGCAGTGAGGGTGATGAGTCTCGGGACAAAAAAGACTTCTATTTGTCTATTGAAGTAAGTAATTCAAAGGAGAAAAGGTTCTTCCTGAACTAGCAAAGGGCAAGTGAGTGTGGGTTAAAGAAAAATGCAAACAAGATTAAGATGGCTACAGAAACTGGTAAGGGAAGGGGGTTGGATGTAGCAAGTGAAGGCTAAGTCATTGGCTGTCTCCCACAGGATGCTGGTATAGAGTCTTGGAAAATGGTTCCTCTGGAAATGATGAATGCCACTGGCTTTTCTTCAAACTCAAGAAAGATGTATTGATGTTACTGATGTCGTTTGTAAACTGTTGCTGCATGTGACAGTCTTATCCTTCTGAGGAGTAGCTGCTGGCAATGTCAGCTGAGCAATACTCGAAGTAGACCTCATTTTGCCCTGGCCAGTGGTGACTAGTGAACATTGGAGCTACAATAACTCATTTTACACTGAGACCTGGCAGAACTGAACAGGACTAGCTCTGGAAGTTAAATTTTTTTTATAATACCAAAGCCTCTCTTTGTTTTCTGTACCTCTCTGGGGGTCAGCCATTTGCATAAAGATTTCTTGCTGCACCAGATCAGCTGCCTGGAATAATTATCTCAGGAATAATTTATTAGCCTCAATCAACACCTACCACTTACTGAAGAGATGGAAATTTGGATTCTCTCTCCTTACTTTGTTTTGCTCACACTAAATCTCATTATTATTGAGTTGGTTGAGAGTTTAACATTAACTTTAATGCCAGTTCTTTACCCTGTTAATGGCCAAGCCAATAAAGGCACCTGCTATTTCTGTTAAGCTAATGAGGCAAGAGGAAAGGATGGGAAGGATGGCAGGTGAGCAAGTACACTTCATCCCCCCTGAGTCTCTGGTTGTCAAGGCAACTTGTCCTTTAACTGTAAATGGTAGTGTTTTGCTTTTCAAAGTTGTTTTCTCTCCCCTGCTTTAGTAGGCTTTCCTCTGAATTCATAGGCCCCTCTGCTTTATTTTCTCAAAGAATGTATAAGATGAACTCTAGCTAACGTCTCCTGGCAATCCCAGGCACCAGACCTAGCTTCTGTATTATTTTCTATTGCTGTCAATTTATTTCTTTTTGAAAAGGAGTTGTAAGAACTGGAAGCATAATTTTGCATGTGAAATTACTAGCAGGAAGCAGCAAGTGATTAGAGTGCCCGGAAAAGGGGAGGCAGAAGCGGAGAGAGACATTTGAGAAATTGGGGGCAGGGTCGGAAGGTCTGAAATGCTTTCTCTCTAATGAGCCCCTGTAAATACCGCCGCAACATTTCTAGTAATGTTGGTTCCAGAACTATCATCGCCCCTCACTTTAGCTCTCAAACCCACTGCTGAACTCAAGTCAAAGGATAGAGCAATGACAGGTACCCTAGGAATTGTTTTTACACAGGTTGTCTAGAATACAGGACGTCAGTGGAAGTAGGAAGACACTGTGCCTTCTGGACAGGAATGAAGAAAAAAAAGAATATTCATTAACTACTGCGTCTAGTGTGGACTTGTTTCTTAGCTGTTTGACCAGCCCAACTTTCATGGGATAATCTTGGGCTACAATGACTCACAGTCAGTGCTCTGATATTTTTATGCCTCATCAGTGAGCGTACATGCGCGCGTGAGTGTACATGTGCGCGCGTGCGCGCACACACACAGACACACACACACACACACACACAGACACACACACACAGAGACATACCACACACGCACAGGCTCACAGAGACAAGCCCTAAGGTTGGCCCATGAGTTTCCAAGGCGTATTATTCTGTAGTGATTAAGAGTCCAGTTTCTAGACCTTAAATAGTGATGCCTGCCAATTATTCCAACCTTGGGAAAGCTGGCCCAGCCTGCCTGAGCTACGTGCTGAGTTAGTGGTCTACCTCAGCTACCTAGTGAGACCCTGTCAACAACAAAAACAAACCAAGCAAGCAAGAAATGTAGACACTAGTCTTTGTAGTAAAAGAGCTTGGGGGGAATCATTCTTTGAATCTCGGTATTTTCCTCAGGAGAGAAACAGCCATAAAGCAGCCCTCATGCTGTCCAGCTTGGTCCAGTTAGTACATGGTATCATTTTAGGAGACTTGCCTGAAAAGAGGAGCCTTTCTATTGCTCAGGCTCTCCGTGGAAGCAAGGCACACTGTATCCTGCGCCCTTTGTTTTCTCCTGGGACGTGCTTCCTAAACCCCTCTCCACTGCTTTGATTTGCTGGCCAGGCACAAGCTCCTCCTCTGGGTCAGTGGAGGCTTGATTCTTTGCCAGCCTGTGAGGAGAATTCCCCAAATGCAGTAAGTCAGAGGCGCTAATGAGTCTGTGCTTAACTGTGACTGTGTGCTCCCCTGACAATCAGGACAGGAACACCTTGCAAAACAATTAGCTTTTCACAGCCATTAGCAATTTACAGTCATTAGCACCAAAGAAACACAGCAAATAACGCCCGAAAAGGAAACAACAGGGCTTCTGAATAGCAGGGTGCCCAGCAGGTGCATGGCTGAAAGCAGGTTCCCTGTGCCCACCCACTCCAGCCAATGGCACTCTTGCTTCCTCCCATCTTATCTGCGTAAAGGGCTCACAGTTTGTTTCGGTGAAGGGTGCATCTTCCAGAGGAAACGTTCAGAGGATGTAGTGCATGATAGTGCAATTCCGATTTCCCTCAAAGACTAGGAAATCCAAACAAGACCGGGGGGAGCGCTGTGGAAAATGGAAATTTAAGTTGAGTGGAGCGCCTGTGAGATACAATGATTTAGCGCCAAAGCTCATCACAGAGGCATTGCTAAATACTGGAGCTATGTATATCTTTCCCAGTAGAGGCTGGTAAAATAATTGTGCCATCCCCATTCCATAAAATACAAGGATGCCTTTAAAAACAGCACGTTAGGACTACAAGTAGGCCACTTTGGAAAAGGTTATAAAACACTAACAGATTATTCCGTTTTTATTATAAAAGTGGATACACACTAAATATCAACCATGACAATCTGGGTACTAAGGAAATGAATGCCTTTCAGTTTTATTCTTGTGCTGTTTTTATTTTTATTATATGAGTATATATATACACACACATGAATACTCATTTTGAATACTCATTTTGAGGCCGTTTCAGGTTTAACTAGGATTTGATCTCTCTGATGAGGAATTCCAAAAAAAATTAACCAGCTCTATTCTAGGAACCTGAGGTCAAGATGACCTAGCTAACTTATCTTAGTTTCTGTTAAACTGCTTGCTTACACACACACACACACTGCTCTCTGCAGCTTTAGAAATACCAGGATATGGCTTTTAACCTTTAAAATGCTCTAAATGCTCAGGGCTAATCTTAGGTCCCAAATACCTACACATAGACCTGGCTGGCTGGAACAGACGTTCTTCTCCTTCTTCTTTTCTTTTTTTGCCTATTTATTTATTTATTTATTTATTTATTTATTTATTTATTTACACTTTATTGACTTTGTATCCCCCCATAAGCCCCTCCCAGTTCCACCCTCCCTCCTCCTTCTTCACACATGCCCCTCCCCAAGTCCACTGCTAAGGGAGGTCCTTCTCTCCTTCCTTCTGATCTTAGTCTATCAGATCACATCAGGAGTGGCTGCATTGTCATCTTCTGTGGCCTGGTAAGGCTGCTCCCCCCTCAAGGGGAGGTGATCAAAGAACAGGCCTATCAGATTATGTCAGAGGCAGTCCCTCTTCCCATTACTATGTAACCCACTTGGACACTATACTGCCATGAGCTACATCTGTGCAGGGGTTCTAGGTTATTTCCATGCCTGGTACTTGGAGTATGAGTCTCTGGGAAGACCCCTGTGTTCAAATTTTCTGGTTCTGTTGCTCTCCTTGTGGAGTTCCTGTCCTCTCCAGATCTTACTATTTCCCACTTCTTACATACGATTCCATGCACTCTGCCCAACAGTTGGCTGCAAGTCTCAGCATCTGCTTTGATAGTCTGCAGGGCAGAGCCTTTCAGAGGCCCTCTGTGGCAGGTTCCTATGTTGTTTCCTGTTTTCTTCTTCTTCTTCTTCTGACATCCATCCTCTTTGCCTTTCACAATGGGGATTGAGCATTTTAGTCAGGGTCCTCTCTCTTGATTAGTTTCTTTAGATGTACAGATTTTAGTATGTTTATCCTATGTTATATGTCTATATGAGTGAGTATATACAGTGTGTGTCTTTCTGCTTCTGGGACAGCTCACTCAGAATGATCCTTTCCAGTTCCCACCATTTACCTGCAAATTTCATGATTTCCTTATTTTTCATTGCAGAGTAATACTCCATTGTGTAGATGTACCACAATTTCTGCATCCATTCTTCAGTTGAGGGGCATTTGGGCTGTTTCCAGCTTCTGGCTATTACAAATAAATCTGCTACAAACATGGCTGAGCAAATGTCCTTACTGTGAACTTGAACCTTTTTTGGATATATACCTAGGAGTGGTATGGTTGGATCTTGAGGAAGCGCTTTTCCTAGTTGTCTGAGAAAGCGCCAGATTGATTTCCAGAGTGGTTGCACAAGTTTACATTTCCAACAGCAGTGGAAGAGGGTTCCCCTTTCTCCACAACCTCTCCAGCATGTGTTGTCACTTGAGTTTTTCTTCTTTTTTTTAAAGGGTTTTTTAAATATAATTTTTTAATTTTTTACAATTTATTCACTTTGTATCCCAGCTGTAGTCCCACCCTTGTCCCCTCCCAATCCTTCCTTCCCTCCCTTCATCATCTCCTCCCATGCTCCTTCCCCAGTCCACCTATAGTGGAGGACCTTCTCCCCTTCCATCTGACCCTAGCCTATCAGGTCTCATCAGGACTGGCTGTACCGTTTTCCTCTGTGGCCTGATAAGGCTGCTCTCCCCCTCAGGGGAAGGTGATCAAAGAGTTCATTGAGTTCATGTCAGAGACAGCCCCTGTTCCCCTTAGTAGGAGCCTATTTGGAGACTGAGCTGCCACGGGTTACTTCTGTGCAGGAGTTCTAGGTTGTCTCCACACATGGTCCTTGATTGGAGTATCAGTCTCAGAAAAGACCCCTAGGCCCAGATTTTTTGGTTCTGTTGTTCTCCTTGTGGAGCTCCTGTCCCTTCAGGTCTTTCTATCACTCCCTTCTTCAGTTGAATCTCACATCTGTAAGTGGAGGAGATGGGATTTATTTCCACACAGTTAGGTTCTGGCATCCAGGCCTCTCAAGGAAGAAGAAGAGGAGGAGGAGGAGACATCTGGTGCCAACAGCAGAAGGCGGAGTCCAAGTGTAAAAGAGAAGATGTGTAAGAGACAGAAGGAAGCTCACATTTTCCAAGAGAAGCATAGGAAAACCAATTTCCAGCAAGGCCTGCTTTAGGCAGACTAGAGTGCAAATGAAGAGCTCAAAGTTTGGTGTCTTTGAGTACTTGCATTTTATGGAAACTGAGTTGTAGACTTGAGGCTGATTTGTCTGGTGATGTTGAGTCCAGGAGCTCTAGCTTCCTTCAGAAGTCACAGTCGGAAAGAAGGCGAGTGAGGCCTGATTTGTATTTCCTTTTTTGTAGAAAAGCACAGCTTTACTCATTATTCTCCTACATAGGAAAAATTCGCCCCTAAATCTTTATCAGTTTTCAAACTTGCTTTCTCCTTGAAGTAGCTATTCTGGGTTAATCTACAGTCTGGAAAGCAGGTGCTCTTGGAGTTTGTGGGGTGAATGTTGAGGACCCAGGGCAATACTAGCAGAAAGTAGCCTCCCTCGACGAACTCGGGCAAGGAAGACCAAGGAGGGGATGTTCTCGGGGATACCGTTTCATTAAGGATGGATTCTGAGAATTTTGGTTTTCTTAGTTAACACAGTGGTAGTGTCACACTCTGCCCACAGGACAGGGCCTGAAACATGTAGACACCCTTGTGTGGGCTATTCATCCTGTTTTCGTACTGTGAGTTTACAAGAACAGAGGCTTCGTGGCCGCCCATCTCTCTTTCCTACTGCATTGGGAAGTGCCTAGTAGATGAAAGATGTTAAAGCTATGCCTGATAAAAAAGTATAAAACACGTGTTTGGGTTTTCTAGGACAATAACTCTTTAAATATTCTGCAATTGTATGAGTGGTTTGAATCCAGGAATAGTGGTCTCTACGTGGATGGTGATTTTTCTGGGCATGCTAAGTGGGTATTGTATTGGTCATTACTTATTTATTGGCAGATGACCTGCATTTTTTATTATAGTGTTTTTCAGTCATCTTTTTGTCATAGACAACCCAGCTGGTAGTGTTGCAACTAAAACTCATAAAGAACATGGATTCTGATCCTCATGTGTCAGTAACTTCAGAAGTTTTTATTTCTGAGCAAGTTTTTCAATTCCAGACGGCTCACCGGGCCCCACTCTCTGAGTCTCTCCACTAGCGCACCCTTGGCCATTTGGCTTTTCTGGTCACTTGGTATTGTAGCTCCAAAAACTGTGCTCTCGAGCAACAGTATCTACATCATGGAGAAGGAACTTACTGTTGCTTTTGCTAACAGTAAGATCTTTAAGTAAAATCTACTCCCCAATAGCTCCCATGGCCTTATTGGTCAGAACTGGGTTTCCCCAAATCAGTCCCAAGAAGGGGCAATAGAATTTCCATTTGTGGCATAAGGTAATTTTGTCCCATCCTCTCAGGCTGGAGGAAGGACTCCCTTTTTCTTGAGTGTGTTACTCTGGGGATTTTAAAACCTAGAGGAAAAGGTAGAAAGAAGAGGTGTCAATCAACAGTGTTTGCCGCAGGCCCAAGCCCAGAGTTTTGTCCCTATACCGTATTTTCTCTGCCATATCTTGGCTCCATGTTTGTTCCTTCCCCAGAATAAGGCTAGTGCTCTAAGACTGCTAGAAAAACCCTATGCATTCCCTGATGCTGTCCTGACCATGACCACCTCAGAGCCGGGAGAAAAACATAATTTCACACTAGCTCTGGCCCATCCTTAAGCTGTGGAGCACAGTTACAACAGTTACACAGTGTATGGAGGTAAGTGAGAGTTAAGAGTACTTGGAGGAAGAGGATGTCAGGTCTATAGATGAGACTGGCAAAATTTCAGGGAAGGCTCTCAGCAGGACTTGGAACTCAGAGGTCCTCTCCTGAGTGGGAACGAGGCCAACTCAGCTGTAGGCTGAACATTGTTCAGGTGGAAGGACAAGGAAAGCATTGGGTCGTACTTCCAGTACGCATGGGATTAAAAAATAAAGGCCAGGTCTGTAGCCGGAAATTAAGGAGAGGCTTGAGGATTTGGAGGAACATGTGACCTAGGTCAAAATCCCCATAGGCACAGGTGTAGCCGTGCACAATCCATCAATCCATGGCTCTCTATGTACAGTACTATCGCACGTAAAATTGCTATGTGTAATCTTATGCATCAAGTCTGAGTGATATGACATGGCATGATGTTATATGAGGTCATATGTATCACAAAAATACAACATGATGACAATAACCAAAATGGATGGCACGTTGACTTTAACAAACAGGATTCAAGGTACTTTCCTTACATAATTATGCATAATTCTATGCTCAGGCAAGTTTGCCATAATCCAGAGGCTAGGTACTTTGTGTCCAGTTTTTTCTGGTAGAGGGTGGACTCAGGAGTCAGGACTATAGGCTTGTCTCCTCTACAACCCTCTTTGTCTCACCGTTGCTCTCTCGCTTCCATTGACCCCCTTGCTACCAGTGTGTTAATGGGCTTAGCTATGGCAAGCCCAGATGAAGGGCACAGACATGGCAGGCTGGACACCGGAGAGAGTGCACGGAAACTTATCAGAAACAAAAATCTAGCCAGAGACATGAAAATAATTACACATGAAATTATTTTAAATGTTCAGAGAACAAAAGAATTCACCGAGTCTTCGTTTTATAAGAGTTCCTGAAAATAATAAAGAAGGTGAAACTTTGCGCTGTTTCTCCTTTCTCTGTCCTATAACGCATGCAAATTTATGCAGGTGTTATCAAGTTTCTCAGCAGCCATTCCCTGGTCTAGAAAGCATGTTCATTTACTTAAGTCAGAGCCACCCTATTCTTTCATTCAGTTCATTTACCTAATTTGTTTGTGCAGTCTCTTCCAGGCACCAAGTACCAAAGAGGACAATGGAGGTTTGAAAAGAAACACTGACTCCTGCCTTAAATGAGATAACTCAGTGCTCTCATAAGAGGCTTCAGCTGTCCAGCATCTGCCAAAGGCTCTCTGCTGTGGTCAAATCCCCACAGCCCCATAGCAAGGGACTGCCATATTGTAGGGAGCTGACCGGAAAGTGGCAGTAGAGATGCAGAAAATGGAGACTGTGAGGAAAAGAGGATGTTAGTTAGATCTATCTTTCTGATTAGAGCAAAGTCTGGTTTGGAAACCTTGGGCTGGTTTTGAGACACCAAATCCTCTAAGGATTTGAAAATATCAAAACATCCAAGAAGTGATCAAACAAGCTTGGTTTCATCGAGATTCCCTTAGGAGGATGAAAAAACATCCACTGGCCAGAGAAATTGAAATAATAATACCTTAATTAATTAATTGTTCAGAGAACAAAATAAGTTACATTGGTCCCGTTCTACAGAGGATAAAGAGGAGTGCTGGGAAATAGCCTTCTGGACATGACATGGCCATTGTACTCAGGAGGTCACAGCAGCTATGGCTACCCGCACAGGGCCAACCCTGTCAAAGTCCCAGCATGGAGGCACCATGGCTTTAGAGGGTCCATCCCAGCCGAGGAGCTATTGGGAGTCTATGGCTGCTAGCAGAAGAGAGTCATTTGTGTTTAGTGGTGCAGCCATTGGTAGGTTTCCCAAGCTCCAGTGGCTCTCTCTGTACTCATTATGAGTATGGGCAGAACCCATGGTTACATGAAAAAGTAGAACAGGGCAAGAAGTTGGCAGATGGGTGTGCTAGGAGGGGTCTTGGGGTAGCTGGAGCAGGGGAAGAATAGGGGATGGATATGATAAACACATATCACATGCATGTAAAAACAAAAGGTAAAGAAAAGGCTAAGGATGTGGCTCAGTGGTAGAGTGTTTGCCTACCTTGTGTGAGGCCCTGGAGTCCATGCAAATTACCTATACAAAAGCTTCCCATTTCACTTCACAGGGTCACAGAGGGGGCATTAGGCTATAAGAGGTATATATGCCTGCAGTTTCACTCTCAGAACCCCATGAAGATAGATGTGACTCCTGCAGCTGGTTGATTACTTCATAGATACTCTTCTAGTCTGACTTTTGGCTTGACTGATAGACCCTAATACTGTCCATGAATGTTCCTCTGTATGTTCAAGATCCAATGATTAGCAACACTCTTGAATTGTCCAACTTTCTCTCTTCCTTTTCTTGAAGCTCTTATTACACAAGCCCCCAAATACCCACAGGCCCTCTGGAATCGCTCTATCCTTAGGAAGGCCGGAGAACTTCCATAGAAATTACTCCCCATGACAATGGCATACAGGCAAAGCAGCTTTCCATGTCTGAAGCACCTGGCCTCTGGAGGGTAAACCCAATTATGATTATGTCTCAGATGGAAGAGATGGCAGAATGGAACCCAGGAGATACCACACAACCACTTCCACTAAAGCCTGGAAAAGGAGTCCTATTTATTTCAGTGCCCAGTGTGTACTTCCGCAAAGTAAATCACTGAGACAGGTCCTCCGTTCTCAGCAAGTCGGGGAATATTCCAGTGAGATCTGCAAATCCCTAATGTCCACTTCAACGTTATTTTCCTTTTTCATGATAAACACCCACTGAACACCCCCCCCCAGGGGTCTATGAGCCTTTGGAATTTTAGGGGTTGATGCATACGTAGTCCAGTCCTACAGTAGTCACTGTATGAAAAGGGACATTGCCTCTGCCGGAGCTGATCTGAAGGAAGGGTGCCGCAGGCAGACGTGGCAGAGCAAAAGCAGAATGTCCCTGGGTTAAAAATCCCAGCAACCTGTGCATGAACAGAGAGGAACAGGCAGTCCCCTGATGCATCTTTAGCCTCCAAAGTCTTATTTGATCTCAAACAGCTGGAAGCTTCCGTGGGACACGGAAACACCAACACTCAGAGGGCGTGCAGGGCAGTGGAGGGAGCTGATGACGGAGTCAGAAGCCCTGCGTTGAGCTCCAGCTCTGCCTCGGCTGGCTACGTGACCAGAAGCAGGTCACCAAACCCTGCCCAGTGTGGGTTTTCTTGTCTGTCCGGTGGAAAGCACTGCTTTCCCTCATAACCTCACAGGGCTGGTCATTCTTGACTGCCTTTCCTGCACACAGTGTACAGAGCCCCTGGTGCTGCCGTAGTCAGCCCCGGACAGCAAGATTAAAGCAGGGAAATGAGCCAATTAATATTACTTTTGTAAAGAATATAACACTAATCGCCACTGCTACCAGCTGTTGGGCTCTTACTATGCATCAGACATTCTGCTAGGACTTCGGGGGCATTGGTTATTGCTCAAGGTCATACGGCTGGCGAATCCTACGCTAGAACTGAAAGCAGACGCGTATGACTCCACAGCCAGAGTCTTAACCCTGTGTGCACTCTATTCCGTGTGACCAAATAAGGCTCTTCAAGTCCTTACAGAGAGTGAATGAGACATACTGGCTTGTCTCCTAGGATATTAATAACCAACCAAGCAACAAAACACACTCAAAGAATACCAAAAAAACACAGAGACTCTGTACTTTTGTTGTTAGGGTTGTTTTGTTTTGAATAGACTTACACTTAGCTGAACTCATATCAACCTAGCAATTTCCCAGCATTCCTTCTCTAGTGCTGGAATCACAGGCACACATCTAGAAAATCTAATGCTAAACTACCATTAATACGTTGAGTTAAATAAATGTGTAGAAAAAAATGTGAATGTGTTTTTTATTATTATTAATTTCAGTTTATTCACTTTGTATCCCCCCTGTAGCTCCCTCCCTTCTCCCCTCCCAAACCTATCCTCTCTTCCCCTTCTCCACCCATGTCCCTCCCCAAGTTCACTGATAGGGAAGGTCCTCCTCTCCTTCCTTCTGAACCTAGTCTATCAGGTCACATCAGCAGTGGCTACATTGTCTTCCTTTGTGGCCTGGTAAGGCTGCTCCCCACTCAGGGGGAGGTGATCAAAGAGGAGGCTAATCAGTTCATCCCCACTCAGGGGAAGGTGATCAAACAGGAGGCCAATCAGTTCATGTCAGAGACAGTCCCTGTTCCCATTACTATGGAACCCACTTGGACACTGAACTGCCATGGGCTATATCTGTACAGGGGTTCTAGTTTATCTCTATAAATGGTCCTTGGTTGGAGTATCAGTCTCAGAAAAGACCCCTGTGCCCAGAATTTTTGATTCTGTTGCTCTCCTTGTGGAGCTCTTATCCTCTCCAGGTCTTACTATCTCTCCCTTCTTTCCATAAGATTCCCTGCACTCCACCCAAAGATTAGCTATGAGTCTCAGCATCTGCTCTGATACCCTGCAGGGTAGAGCCTTTCAGAGGCCCTCTGTGGTAGGCTCCTGTCCTGTTCCGTTTTCTTCCTCTTCTTTTTGCCAGTAGTTACCAACATTGCTTTTTATTTGATATACAGCTTTTTCTTTGTTAGATAAATGGGATTCCGTTCCCACCATCCACTCAGACAAAAATAAACAATAACACAAAATACCCACTCCATGGCTAATGCCCAGGAAAGCCCTGGAGTCAACATTCACTGCAAAGGGCATGAGCAGAATATTGAGGACAGACAGAAAATAAGCTAGTGTAGCCCGAGGTTGTCAGAGAAACCTCCCCAAAAGAAGTGGTGACTACAGGTAATAGAGGTCAAATTGTTGGAAAAGAAGGTCATGGAGGGAAGGAAGGAGGAGATAACGGAGCAGACATAGTGTCGTTGCTGTGGCTTAGAGGCAAGATACACTCACAGAGTCAAAAGAGGTATCACAGCAACAGTGGAAGTTAGAATCTGGGGGTAGGAAGGAGGTGAAGCCAAACTGGCAGCATGTATTGCTATGTGTGGTGTAATGAGATGGTTAAGCTAACTGAAGAGGCTTAGGCCTTGACTGAGGAGTGGCTCCTAATCCCATTTTTGGGGGGTTAGAAAGCACAGAACCGGTTAATAAACATTGCGGTAATCCCCACAGCAGAGGTGGCTGAGCCCACCTGGGGTACCAGGAGTGGGAATGAGGAGAAGCATGAAGTCTATGCACCCTCACAGGGTGAGCCCACGTGACTCCCTGATGGAAGGGACAGGACGTAGGGAGGGTGCTGGTGGTCTGCCTGTCCTCTCCAGGTAGCATGGTAGCAGCTCTGCGTCCCCTGATTTTTAAATGCATCAAGCCATCTGATGTTCTCCATCCCAGAGCTTCTAGGTTTCAGGCTGCCTTTGCTCAACAGCAGAAAAATGGCCACGAACTTGCTTTACGGTAAACTATCCTTTCTCTGTCTGTGCATTCAGGAATGCCATTCTCCTTTCACAGCTACAACACATGAATGGGCATGTTTATAACTGCCCCCCCCCCCCCAGGAACAGCAGCTATCAATACATAGAAAAAAAAAGAGACTAAATAAAGGAAAGTGAGGGAAACTGTTTAACACCCAGAGCCATGGTGTGACGGAGGCACACCAATACAGTCCAATACAGTCCAATGCAGTCACATTGTCTACCCCTGGGTAGTTTGCACAGTTATGCCTGCACCATCAGATGGGGTCATGTAACTTGTTCTCGCTGAGGGATGCCCTGGTGAAGCTTGGGAGAAGGAAGGGTTCTGTCTCCCGTCTCTGTTGCCTACTCACCCTGAGGCTGCTCGCTACAAGCCAGAGAAAGGCTGAGGGCAAAGGGGGTTGACTTTGTTCATTTCTTGTTTCATACTCTTGTTCATTTCCACTGTTTTCATTCTGAAAAGGAAAAGGGTCCATCATGGAGCAGTTTTCCCTGGTGGATTGTGATGGATGGTTTTTGTTTGTTTGTTTGTTTGTTTGTTTGTGGTCTGGTGTGGTCAGCTCTGGTCGTCAGCATTTGAAAACTCAACACTGGGCAAAGCCTTAGTCTAGAGTTAAGTGCAGCTGCTCACAGTTTCCTCCCTCGTGCTCCATAGACTGGGAGATGGAAGGCAAGATGGGGCAAAAAGCAGGTGAGAGGCTCAGAGCAGATGAGCCTGCACCAGAGCAATGTGTCCCTCTCCTCCGTGAGTGTGTCATGGATTCCAGGAATGGAGCCACAGGGCACTGAGCATCTGGAGAGGAGTGTTGTTGTTCCAGTAATCCTGCCTAAACCTCTCCCCCAGTGAACCTGTCTCCTGTGCTGGTACCAGGCACTTAAACCTCACAGAAAGAAACAGAAATAACACACACACACACACACACACACACACACACACACACACACACACACATATGTCAAAAGACAGACATACGTCTTAAGGTTACTTCAGGGCTGGCATCATGAGGCTGTGAAAGAGGACAGATAGATGGGAGAGGACTCGCTGGGGGCTGGAGCTCACAGATCCCGAGCCTTGAAGCCATCTCTACTCAGTCTAGACTCCACAGCTCAGAACCAAAGGAGACAATGACATGAGTCAGCAAGAAGCTGAAGGCTTAAGATTGGAGGCAGCGAGAGAATGCAGATGTATCCTAGAATCTAGGGTCCAAGACAGACCTCTGACGTTCAGGGGCAGGAGGAGAGAAGCAGCCCATCTCCAGTATAGAGGTAGGGAGGGAGAGAAGAGGGGAGAGGGCGAAAAGAGAGGAGAAGGGGAGTGGAGGCCCATGGATGTGGTGAAGGTGCCTCAAGAGTCTTCCTCACTCGTGTGTGAATTTCCTCTAGAAATAAAGTCACAGAGCACCCAGCACCCATGTTCCCAAGGCTTATGCTTTCGTCAAGCTCACACCTAAACTTAACTACCCCAGGGCAGGATGATAACAGAGGAATTTGCCTCAGGATTAAGGTGGACCAGGCAGGGACAACTGGAAATTACCTTCTGGCCAGGGCAATGGTGATCCTCTCAGCCATTTTGTTTATTTAATTGTGAAGCCGGTAGTCAAATCTTCCTGACCACAGAACCTCACAGCTCATCTGGGCTCCTTGACGGCCACCCTGTCCTCCACTCTCATGTCTCTTCCTAGGCACAAAAGGCTCATTCAGCAGAAGAGAGTTCCACAGTGGCAGACATGGCCCAGATGTGGGGAGTCAGCTCCACCCAGACAGGGCAGATGAGATCTGGGCTAGCCTGTGAGGTCCGTTCTCCTATAGTACAACATGGCAACATGGCCTATGTCTTCTCAGAGCATCCCCAGTAGAATCAGGTCCCCAGTGCCCTGCTCAGTAAACTTCTTTAACTGTGCCCTTTCCTGGCTTCTTTTTGCCTCAGTTTCTCCATCTCCCACTTGTGATCCTGGAGTGCAACTTAAGAAAACCATTCAAGCCCTTCTCTGGCGTCTGCTCTGGGGAGCCCATACTAACACAGAGTTCTTCCCCAGGACCCTTCTTAAATGTCTCAATTCCCTCCTTCCTCTAAGGTCCAATGGTCACAGTGGCCAACTCTGAGCCAGTCTCCATGTTACTCGGGGCAGAGATATTGATGTGAAGATTTAGGTCATTCTAATGTTAGCACGTCTAACCCCTTCAGGCTAAAACTGTACTGCCATGAGCCACTTTCCCACAGAAGCCCAGAAAAACCAGGAACAGCAAGCATGCTTCTCTGACACTTCAATAGCTCAAATTATGAGTGAACATATTTTGTACAAATAACCATGTTCCAGCTATCTTCGATATATCACTTGATATGTATATCATATCAAGACAATTTATATATCACATACTTTGTGTGTGTGTGTGTGTGTAATATGCCTAAAGTATAAGAAATCAGTGTGCTTTTGGCATGTTCAGAGAGAGGCACAACATTATAATTCATTTTAGATCATTTTCACGATGTCTGCAAACAAACAGATCTGTATGCAGGAAAGTCCCATATTCCTCCAAGCCCTTCAGCACTGAGAAACCACTCAGTGTCTATTTCTGTAGGTTTACCTAATTTGGAAATGTCACATAAATGGGTTAATACAATGTGTCCTTTTTGCCTTTCTACATTCACTGAACAAAAATGTATATAAGGTATATCCATGTTGTAGAATGTCTTGTTCTCCATTCTTATTGGTGGCTGAATAATATTCCATTACACAGATTTTCCATTTGTCTATCAATATTGATGGAAATTTGGGCTCCTTACATTTTTGCCCAATATGAATAATGTTATTATAGGTATTTATGTCTGAGGGTTCTAATTTAACATTTTAAAAACAAATTTTTTTTAATGACAATCACTGTTGTTGATGTGAAGCTGTCCTTCGTGGTTCTGGCCTGTGCTTTTCTGACAACTAATGATATTTGATGTCTTGTATATCTTCTTCGGAACATGAATGTTTAAAGCTTGTGTCCACTCTTAAATTGTCTGACTTCTTATTATTGAGCTAATCGGTGTCTCAGTTAGTTTTCTATTGCTGTGATAAAACACTGTGACCGAGGCGACTTAAAGAAGGAAGGGTTTAATTGTTGCTTTCAGTTGCAGAGAGATAGAGTCCATAGCCTTCACTGTGGAGAGCTTGCAGCAGGGAGGCAAGCACGGTACTGCAACAGCAGCTAGAGCTCACATCTGATCCACAACTAGGAAACAGCTGGACAAACTTCTGAAGCCTGAAAGCTCACCCCCGCTGTCACACCTCCTCCAACAAGGCCACACCTTCCAATGCTTCCCAAACAGTTTGAGAGAGGGGACTACAGCAAGGATACAAAGTTAATAAACTGTAATTTATAAAAATAAATAAATAAATTTTTAAAAGTTAAAAAAAGAAACTTAATAAATAACTTTGTGTGATGTACAAAGAGTCTTAATAGTCTGTGAATGACCCCTCTTTTTCAGTGGTGCCTAGGATTAAACCCAGAGCCTGGCACTAGCAAACTTGCTATCACTGAGCCACAGCCAAGTTAGTAATTATCTTTTTTTTTCATGTTTTTGAGAACTTCAAACATGCATGTAGTATGTTTCAGTGGATCTCATGCATGTCATGAATGACAGAACCAAGAGCCTGTGGCTGAGTATGTCACAGGCCCTCGGAGAGAGGCATGGCTCTTTTTCTCTAAACGTGAATCATCTCTTAATTTTCTCAGTTGTGACCCTTCTGTTACAGGGTTTTAGATTCTGTTGAAATCCAATTTACACATTTCTTTTCCCTTTTTCTAAACTTGGGCCTTTAATGTAATACCTATGGAACCACTGCCTAAGTCAAGGTCATGATGATTTACATCTGTAATTTCTTTGTTTTGTCCCAAATTTCATCCCTTGCATTTAATTTGTTGATCTATTTGTGGAATTAATTTTGTGTGTGTACGAGGCAGGTTCCAATTTCTTTTCTCTCAGTGTGATTCTATAACTGTAGTATTGCTATTTGTTGACAAAAAATATTTCCTTCATTAAGTTGTCTTATCATGCTAGGTGGAAATTGACTGAATATAAACGTCTCAATTCTAAGTTTATTTTTTTTTTGGATTTCCACTCTTGCTACTGCTTTGTGTTAAGAGTTCTGTGGGATTTTTGTTTTGTTTTAATTAAGACCAGGCCTCCTTCTGTACCCTAGGCTGGCTTCGACCTCATTGTGTAATCCAGGCTAGCTTCAAACCTGTAGCAATCTTCTTAGTTGCTGAAAATACAGACCTGCACAACCACGCCTGCCTTGTAAGAAAATTTAAAACTAGTAAGTAATAGGTTTTAAAAAAAAAATATCTGGCTCTTCTGGGTCCCTTATACTTCCTTTGATTTGTAGGATCTAGTTTTCAATTTCTCTAAACAATAAGGCCAGTCTGAATTTGCTAATGCTTGTGCTGAGTCTGTAGGGCAATTTGGAAGGCATTCCCATCTGCCATAGTTTCTTTTCCTGTGTCTGTGACACAGGCAGAGTTAGGAGTTTATGGTGTCTCACAGTACACATCAGCAAAGGAAGCCAGGAAATGGGAGCTTGGTGTAGCTGCTCACATCACACTCAAAACCAGAAAGCAGGCAGGGCCGGCGTGGGGGTGGGGAAGGTATGTATGGTTCTTTCTCCATATACTAAGTTCAGGATCCATTTCTGGAGATGGGGCCAGAAACACTGGGTGAGTCCTCAAAGGCCCATGTATCAAAGGATACTCAGATGTCTGCCTCCCAGATGACTATCTAACCATCGCATCATCTTCAAATATTAAATCTTCCAAAGGATAGCCACAAGTGCCTTCAGTTTAATTGGGTCTTTTAATTATCTTTCAGTAATGTTTTATACTTTTCCAGAGTACAACATTAATAGTTCTTTTTTGAAATTTAATCCTGTTACTCTCTTTGATGTTACTGTAAATAGACTTTCATAATTTCATTTTATAAATTATTCATTGCCCTGTTATTGTTTGATTTTTTTTTCTTTTTTCTTTTTCTTTTTCTTTTTCTTTTTCTTTCTTATCACCAGGAGATTCTGACAACTTGGTGAACTTACCCAATAGTTCCATTTGTATTTTGAGGGTGTTTCAGTGCTTTCTTTGTACGAAGTGAATTTGTATTGTTATAACTTCATCTTTATTAACTGTTGTTTTATGCTTTGTTTTCTTGTTTATATGACCTCAATAGAACTTCTACGTGTCAGACTTGTGAGAATCTATGATCACCTTTGCCCTAACCTGACTTGGGAGGAAGCATTGAGATTTTCCTCTTTAGAGAGGACAACAGGTCTAGGGTAGAATCGGTGACCCTTTTTGAATGAGGCTGCTACCTCAATTCATTTGTTGTTGTTTTCTTTTCTTTTTAATTGAGGGGGGTTTGGCAGGGGCTTTTTCAACAGCTGTTGCAATGATCTTTGTTAAAGGTTTCTTTCCAACTGTTTGTGTATTTTATTAACTGATGTTCTGACACCAAATCATTCATGAAATCCCGAGATAAACCTTACTTGGTTATTGTTTCTAATATTTTTCACAGCTTAGCGATGAATGTAATTTTTACCATAGGTTACTTGATTTAGCTGGTTAAATTTCGTTGGGGTTTGTGTATATATTTGTTAAGGTTATTGCTTTATAGTTTTCTCATTGCCTTTTCTTGTAATATTTTTATTTGCTTTGGTAGCAACATTATACAGCAGCTGAGATGACGTGAAAGGCACCCTCTCATCATCATTTCCTGGAAGACCTTGAGAACTACCACTATGAATTTGTTAACTGTTTGGTAAAATTCACCAATAAAGTTATCTGGTCCTGGGCTTTTCTGGATGCATAGTTTGTATGACTACTGCAGCTATAATCACTACTACTTAATGTTTTGCTTGTTTACATGTCTACTTTGATTTTTCTACCACCTCCCGTGCTAGCTGATTTTCGTCAACATGACGTAAGCCTGGGTCATCTGGGAAGAAGAAACTTCTACTCAGAAAATGCCTCCATCAAATTGCCCTGTAGGCTAGTTTACAGAGGCATATTTTTTTTTTTTTGATTATTGATTATATGGGAGGGTTCAGCTCATTATGGGCTGTGTCCACCCCTACCCAGGTGGTCCTGAGTTGTATAATTAAGCAGCACCAGCAAGCCATAAAAAAACAAGCCAGTAATCAGTACTTCTCCATGACTTCTGCTTTAGTTCCTGCTTCCAGGTTCCAGCTTGAGTTCCTGTCATGAATTCCCTCACTGATAGGCTGTGATGGGGATGTGTCAGCTAAAGAAATCCTTTCCTCCCCAAGATGCTTTTGGTTGTGGTTTTATAAAAGCAATAGAAAACAAACTAGGACACTTTTTGAGTGCCTTTTGGTTTGCATCTTTCTAGGTCTTTATCTAATCCATGTTACTAAATTTGTTGCCATACAATTGTTCATAATTGGCTATAGTGCGTGCCTCTACATGTTCTTCTCATTTCTATGTAGCTGTTAGCTATATCGTTTCATCTATTTCTGGTTTTAATACTGTGAATATTTTCTCAGTCTCAGTTTTGCTAAAGGTTTTGTTGACTTTTTCAAACAATTTGCTGGTTTGTTAGTTTTCTGTATTCTTTGGCTGTTCTCCAGTAATTTCTAATCCAGGTGTTGTTATTTTTTATCGATTTATTTTGTGTTTTGGGTTCTTCACTTCCAGTCTTACAGTGGAAGTCTAAGTCATGGATTTGAGAAATATTTCTTTTTTATCTTAGATAATAAATTTATTTGTTTTTCTATATCACTTAAGATGACTCTCTTAAGTTTTGCTGTATTATATGTAATTTTTAAAATCTCAACATGATTCATTTTGTTGGTTATTCTTTGACTCTTGGGTATTTAGATGTGTGCCATATATGTTTAAGTCACTTAAATGCATTTATTTTGTTAGTTTCATATCTCATTTCATTGTGGATGGAGTATATTACATAGGCTTTATAGTCTTTCTAACTTATTGAATTCTTCTTTCTTCTGAAGCATATGGTTTAGCTAGAGACTGTCCCATGGGTCCTTGCTTCTCCAGTTGTCAGGTCTATAGACACGGGTTGGGTATAACTTGCTGATACTCTGCCTTTTGTAGAATTGCTCAGTATCCTTCCCCTGCGTGTGATTGCTGGTATAGTCTTAGTTGCAACTGGCATTTTGCTTTTCTGTTTCTCATGTGGTAGCCATTTGCTAAGGCTACCATAAAAATTAACATAAAATTGGTGACTGAAACAATAAAAATTTGTTGTCTCACATTTTTGGAGACTAGATATTCAAGATCAAGGAGTCATCAAGTTTGGTGAGGTCTAAAAGCTAGAAGAGAAACAGCTCACCCAGGACTCTGTCCTTGGTCTGAGAATGGCTGTGTCCCTAATCCTATTCCTTCTGTCTGTATCTGTATCCAAATTCACACTCCCTGTAAGGACACCTGACATATTGGATTAGGGCCAACCATGACTTTGCTGACCTCATTTTGAAGTAACTGCATCTGCAGAAATCCGGGCTCCAAACTGTCATAGCTGAGGCACTGGGGCTCAGAAGTGTAACACAGGAATTTGGGGGAGAAACACAGCATGACACATAATGATCTATCTCAAGCCTTTTCCATTTTTAAAATGTATTTATTTGTTTATTTATTCACTTTACATTCCAATTGTAGTCACCTTTCTCCTTTCTTCCCTGTCCCACCCTTTTTCCCTTTTTCCTATATCCCTCTTCCCTTCCTCTCAAAAAGGCCTCCCCACCCCACCTACCCATCACAGCACATGAAGCCATATCAGGACTGAGTGAATCCTCTACCATGGTGGCCTGGCAAGGCAGCCCCGCCAGGGGCAAGTGATTGAAAATCACACAAGAGATCCTTGACAAAGACACCCTCACCCTCACCCTACTCCCCTTACTAGGGAACCCACATGAAGACCAAGCTGTCCATCATGTACAGATGTATAGGGGACCTAGGTCACCTAGGTCCAGCCCATACATAGTTTTTGGTTGGTATATACCCACTTATAAGTGGATATTAGACATATAATATAGGACATAACATAATAATATAATATAATGTAATAATATAATATAATATAATATATAATTAATATAATATAATAATATATAATTATAATAATATGATATGATATGATATAATATAATTAATATCATAACATAACATAACATAACATAACATAACATAACATAACATAACATAACATAACATAACATAACATAACATAACATAACATAATATATAATAATCTGTACACCTAAAGAAGGTATGCAAGAAGGAAGTCCCTGGCTAAGATGATCAGTCTTCACTCAGAAAGTCAAATGGGATGGACATGGGAAGAGGGAGAAAACAGGTAAAAGGACAGGAGCCTGCCACAAAGAGCCTCTGAAAGCTTCTACCTAGCAGGGTATCAAAGCAGATGCTGAGGCTCATAGGTAATCTTATGAAAGAAGGGAGAGATGAAAGACCTAGAAGGGACAGGAGCTCCACAAGGGGAGCAATAGATCCAAAACATCTGGGCACAGGGTTCTTTTCTAAGACTGATAGTCCAGCCAAGGACCATGCATGGAGATAACCTAGAGCCCCCAGAACCCCTGCCCAGATGTAGTCCATGGCAGCTCAGTCTTCATGTGAGACTGAGCTGGCCCTCCTAGGCCCAGGTTGTAATACTATGCAGCTTTTCCATTTTTTTAAATTGCTTCTCTCACTTTAAGGAATCTTTTCTAATATCGCTACCCGATGTTTGAATTCTTTGTTTAGCAGTCTCCCTAAGATTACCTTATCCACCATAATTTTTTCAGGCTTCATTTTAGATTGTGCTAACTTTCTCCCAGTGTTTGGAAGTCAACTGCTTCATTTTTTGTGCAAATAATACTCTGCAGACCACAGCTACCTGTGTGGTAAAGAAATACTCTGCTGCAATTACTTATGTAGTTCTGTGTCTTCTCTAGCTTCTGATAAAGGAAAGGTGAAAAGCAATTGCTTACATGTTCACAATATTCCTCAGGTTGTTAGCTTTTTCTGGTCCATTTCATCTGTCCTATAGTTTTGGGTCACAGATAATGTCCTTTTCAACATGGCTTTGTTACACTCCTCTCCTTTTCGTTGCGATGATCAGATCAATCACATTTCTATAGGTCAAAGATTCTCACATATAATTATTAACATACTGTCTCATGCAGCTGCTGCTTAGGTGGGTTAAGACAAATGAGAGGGGTTGGCTTCAGTGCTGTCTTTGTAATTACTTAATTAACTCCCAGGGCTCTTTGATTGTTCATGAAGGTTTAAATGACTCCCTCTGATTGCTCAGCTTTATCCCGAAGAACTTAGTTCACTATCTGTTGTAAAGAATTCTAGTAGCGACAGATCCTCACTGTTTTGCCCGGGATTGTTGTGACTGACTGTGCCTTCCATTTTGAAAGATTGTTGGTGTATGTAAATTTCTGGTTGACAGCCTTTGGTTTTCCTTCAGCACTAAATGCACCGTACTGTTCTGCGGCCTCTTTCTGGAAAGGAGTCAGCAGCTCTGTTTTGGAGGGCTTCCTTGAACATGCTGTGCCATTTTCTCTTACAACTTTTAAGGTTTCTTCTTTATCTACGTTATCAAAAGTCACCGTTTGTGGTGGCTGTGGAACCTTTGAAAATCACCCTTTTTAGACCATGTTGAGTTTCCTGAATGTACAGGTCACCATCCGTCATCCAGTCTGAGGACGTCTCAGCCACTGTGAGTTTTGGACACCTTCCCTCACTCTCCCTCCCGATGTCACCCTGCACAGCTGTCGGTGCTCTCGGGGTGGTCCGTGTTTCTTTAGAGCTCTGATCACTTCCCCCCCATTTATCCCACCATTGCTTCAGGTTACACAGACTAAATTACTCTGACTTTAAGACTGATTCACTGGGTGGTTCGGACTTCAGTCGGGTCTGGATTTTTAATTTTAATTGCTGTACCTTTAACTTTAGAACTTTTGTTTAGTTCGCTGGTTGTAATTTCTCTTCATTTGCATTCTTTTTGATTCCCTATTCCTTTGTACCTTCCTTTACTTCTGCAAATGTGGTTTTCTTTAGTTTTGGCCATACCGTTGTGGCTGCATTAAAGACCTGTTTAGTCTGACAGGTTGTCTTGTAGGCATTTTCTGAAAGCCAACCTCCACACCACACCCCACTCCTGGGCTAAAATGATGATTAAAAAAAAAAAAAAAATCTCATAGGTTTTATTGTTGTTGAAAGCTCCAAATGCAGATTACCCCCTTTTGATGCTTATTCATTACCATTCATTGTTTGTGAAGTAGCTTGGCTTGTATATCTTAACAATCTATTGCCCACGCTGTGAACTGTCCCATGGCATCTGTAAGGGACTGTGTAGCCTTGGGCATGGAGTCAGTCACCTGGAGTGACTGGATCCAGCCGGTCTCTCTGTTCCTTTGTGGTTGCTGTAGGCCTGCTCGCCTCGTTGGAGTCGCAACCAACTGTAAAGGTCCACTAATTGCTGCTAATTTCTTCTTAAAGTAATGTCTCAGTGCATGAGTATCTTCACAGGCTGATTGGTTGAAGTCCGGCTTGGTGAGGGACCGCTCCTCTCCACTGTTGTTCCTTCACCTGGCTGGCTGTCTGGCCTGTGGTGCTGGTGGCTTCCACTGACCAGCAGCATGCTCTTAACTGCTATCACCAAAGTCCACTGTTCTCTGAGATGACCTTCCTGCCCACACTATTCCAAATCAACTCTCAAGGTGCAATCTTCAGTGCTGTGGCCAAATCACTGAGCCACTCTCCGAATCTGAGAACAGGACAATAACCCACCTCTCTCACAGTGCATTCTTGCTCTATGAGCACTGGGTAACGGCAGTAGCACCTGTAGCTTTCCATTCTCATGAATATTCTCATATGAGAAAGCCAAGGTAAGGATAATTGGACTTTTGTCATCAACATTCTCTTCCTGATTGTACCAGTGGAGCTGGTGGACGCTCTCAGGAGGGCTGCTGGAAGAAAGCAGTCCTTGCTATTTTGGCCACACTGATCTGGAAAGTGGTCTTAGCTGAAGAGGCAGCTTAGAATGGTCGGGAAATTCTAATGGTTCTAATTCTAATAAATGGTTGGCCATTTGTTCATCCTAGAGAGATGAAATAGCATTGGAGTGCTTTCGGGGAGGGACTTTCCCTGGAGTAGAACTCCCAGCATGCTGAAGGAGGGGTGAAGGGTGAGAGAGCGTGGACAGGAATTCACAGGTCATAATCACTCACAATCATCAGCAAGTCTTAACACGCTTTTCAAATTCAAGGCATAGAATTTACTACTTTGATATACACATGCATTACATAATGGTTATCACCTTCCTCAGTATATCTATTACCACCCCGGTTTTAAAACAGATGCCCAGAACCTGTTCACGCTGACAGAAACATTGTGTGCCCTTTGATGGATGTCTTCCTATTTTTCTAACCTTTCTGGCTCTGGTTACCCCTGTTCTACTCTAGTTTTATAAGCTAGCCTCTTCGAGTTGCACAAGCGAGCAGGGTTGCACAGTTTTGCCTTCTCTGTGGCTGCTTCAGCTAGTGCCGTGTTCCCTAGTTTCCTCCACTTTTTTCTCTGGGACTGAACCATGACCCGATGAACACACAGTGTCAGCGCATCCTTGGCTTCTCTCCCTAACCTTGGCTGCTGAGCCTGTGTAGTGGTAAACACGAATGCAGCATTTCTTTGACAGGATTGCCTTTTCTTTTTCTCCTCCATGGTGGGACTGCTGTACCGCATGGTGGTTCTAACTTTAATTTTTTATTTTTGAGAAAACTCGGAGTAGTTTTGCATAGGTGCTGTACTAGCTAGGGTCCCTCCCAATGGAATGCAGGGCTCCCTTTCCCCACCTCCTTCCCAGTGGTGTAGGTGTGCCATCTTCCTTGGGGTGGGAGGTAGTTATTTTAACCAGTGAAGTGAGATGCCACTTTGTCTTATTGTGAATATCTATAATAATCAGTGATTTTGAACACTTCTTTTTATGCATATGTTGGTTATTTCTATATCTTATTTAGGAAAAAAGATCTATTCCATTCCTTTGCTCCTTTTGATTTTGAAACATTTTTATTTACTTGTTGACTGGTAGTAATTACATAGCGTTAAGGAGTAAAGTGCCATGTTTCAGTAAATTTATACATTGCATCATTATCACTCAAGATAGTTATGGTATTTGCCATCTCCAGTATTTATCATTGTTGTGGGAACATTAGAAATCCTCTTGTCAAGCTCTGTTGAATTTTACCATATAATATTTTGACTGGGATCACTGTTCTACTATAAATTATCTGGCTGGGAGTTTGCATCTGTTAGCTGTTTCTTTCCACCCTCCTCTACATTTTCTTTTAATTTTTTTTTCTTTTTACAGGGTTTCTTGGTGTGGCTCTGGCTGTCCTGCAACTCACTCTACAGACCAGGCCCTGAACTCAGAGATTTGCCTCCCAAATGCTGGGATTAAAGGCATGCACCACCACTATCTGGCTCAGCTGTTTTGATTTCTACTCCTTGATTTTAGCTACTTTAGATTCTACATATTAGTGTAACTATGAGGCTTTTGTCTTTTAGGCCTCCTTTGCCCATTTATAAACTCAATTATTTATTTTTTTGCTGTTGAGTTGCTGAAGTTCCTTATATATCCTGAATATTAACTTATCACATAGGTGACTTACAAATTTTCTTCCATCCTACGGGTTGTCTTTCCATTTTAGTAACATTTCCTTGTCTGTGCAGAAGCTTTGTGGGTTGGCACAGGGCAACTTTGTTTTTGCTTTTGATGCCTGGACTTCAGGTGTTCTAGACAAAACCCGTTGCCAAGTCCAATGTCAAGGGCTCTGCCCTTGCCTTCTTTTAAGTGTTTTATGGTTTCAGCTCTTACCTGCTGGTCTTTAATCTATTTGAAGTTGTCATTATAGAACATAAGGGTCCATTCTCCATTTAATTTTTCATGTGGATATCCAGTTTTCCTGGCACCATTTAGTGAAAAAAAAAAAATTCTTTCCTGCCTGCATATTTTTACTGCCCTGGACTACATTAATTGACCACATGGATTTCCTTGAATAAATGTTTCTTCATTTCTGGATGGCTTTCAGCCACGTACAAAGATGTTAAAAATTACTGAGTTGTTTTTAGTTTAATGATGTCACCCGTTCAAGTTGCGATCTGCAGACTCCGTCCTGGAAGTCACATCTCTACAATTATCTTTAGATGAGACTTAACTGATTAAGGGTAAAGGAGACAAATTAATGTAAATTCAAGGAGAACAAACCTGGAGTGTAACTAATTTGGATATTAGTGGCAATTAGTATCTACAGATAGATTTATTTGTAGCTCGTTAACTGAAAACTTGCTTCATTTGTGCTGTGACTCATTAATTAGAAAGGTAGGGGGAGTGATGGGGTTCTAATGTGGTTTGACTTCTTAAATAAATTTCAAGATTTGGATATCAAATTGCAGTGGAGCAGTAAATAGCAAGTGAAGGGGCTGAAGAATCAGTGACTGTATGCATTTTCTAGTACACCCAGTAACTAGACAGGTCTTAATAAATCTGCTTCGAACCATATCTTATGTCTCCAAAACTTGCACAGTGGGAGGTAGTTTTATCTCCTAGATAACACAGCATCTGATTTAATTAGCTGAGGGATATTTACAGAGCACCCCTGTCTAGAAATTTACCGTATTAGAAGATACAGATGACTCAACAAGATACCTGTTTCCAAGAAACCCATCCCATCACTACGCATACGTTCTCTACATGCATTAGGGGATGATTCTGAGACAGCATAGCCCCATGACAGATTAGTGGTCCAGTGGGATTCAGAGAGAAATCAGGCCTCATAGGCTTGAAGTTATTAAATTTTTACTAGTTAAAACTCTAACTTATAAAGAATGTCAACCCCACCCCTATGTCTCATGGATCTTCGTGCCAGCCAGGCATCAGTAGAGGCTTGTCTCTGCCCCATATAGAATTAGCTAGGGAATAATGGTAAGTGATAATTGCATGAACTCTGAAGGGTTTTCTTCCAACATAGTCCTTCTTGTAACTACTTAGAATCACTGAAAAAAAAAAGTTGGTATCTCCAACATTAATTTGTTTAGATGCTCCTAAGACCAAGAAGGGAGATTCTGGGAGTATATTGTCCTATCTTTCTAAACCTCAATCCATGTCCCTCCAGAAGACAGCAAGTGTTTCTTTGTTCACATTGCTATGGGGAAATAATGTTCATTGGAAATGAAGAGGAGGCAGAGCACTTCATAACCTTAGGTAACCACGGCTAAAGGGGCAGCCAAAATTATGGTACAAAGCTGCTTAAGGCTGAAGAGCCCATGAAGGAGTATAGTTTGCCTTGCTACCACAAGGTTGCATTGACAAGAGAAAAGAGATAATAAGACAACCTGGTGAGAGCTACTGATTCTGAGAGCTACTACTACTGACAAGAGTTCCTGCTAGAGCAAACTCCTGACTACAATCTCTAAGAGGAACCAGCGTCAGTTCCTGACCATCATCACAGACTTAGTGGAGCTACCTGATGGTTCCTTGGTTAAAATGTCTGCCTGAGGAAGCACTATTTCTAATTGTCTGAGAAAGTGCCAGATTGATTTCCAAAGTGGTTGTACAAGTTTACATTCCCATGAGCAATGGAAGAGGGTTCCCCTTTCTCCAAATCCTTTCCCCAGCATGTATTGTCACTTGGGTTTTTGATCTTAGCCATTCTGATGGGTGTAAGGTGAAATCTCAGGGTCGTTTTGATTTGCATTTCCCTGATGACTAAGCACAGTGAATATTTCTTTAAGTGTTTCTCTGCCATTGATATTTCTCTATAGAGAATTCTTTTTAGCTCTGTAACCCATTTTTTAATTAGATTACTTTCCTCCACTCCTAGACATATATTCAAAATATGCTCAAGTACACAACAAGGACATTTGCTCAACCACGTTTGTAGCAGGTTTATTCAAAATAGCCAGAACCTAGAAACAACCCAGATGCCCCTCAACTGAGGAATAGATACAGAAATTGTGGTACATTTACACAATGGAATACTACTCAACAGTTAAAAACAAGGAAATCATGAAATTGCAGGCAAATGGTGGGATCTAGAAAAGATCATCCTGAATGAGGTATCCCAGAAGCAGAAAGACACACATGGTATATACTCACTTATAAGTGGATATTAGGCATATAATATAGGATAAACATACCAAAATCTGGACACCTAAAGAAGCTAAGCAAGTATAAAGACCCAGAGTAAGATGATCAATCCTCACTCAGAAAGGCAAACATGATGGACATCAGAAGAGGGAGAAGACAGGCAACAGGACAGAAACCTACCATGGCGGGCCTCTGAAAGACTCTACCCAGCAGCGTATCAAAGCAGATGCTGAGGCGCATAGCCAAACTTTGGGCAGAGTATAGGGAGTCTTATGAAATAAAGAGGAGATAGATAGATCCAGAGGCACAGGAGCTCCACAAGGAGAGCAACAAAACCAAGAACCCTGAGCCCAGGGGTCTTTTCTGAGACTGACAACCTAGAACCCCTGCACAGATGTAGCCCATGGCAGCTCAGTATCCAAGTGGCTTCCGTAGTAAGTGGAACAAGGACTGTCTCTGACATGAACTCAGTGGCTGGCTCTTTGATCATCTCCCCCTTCAGCCTTAGCAGGTCACAGAGGAAGACAATGCAGCCAGTCCTGATGAGACCTGATAGGCTAAGGTCAGATGGAAAGGGAGAAGGACCTCCCCTATCATTGGAATTAGAAAGGGGCCTGGGAGGAAATGAGGGAGGGAAGGTGGAACTGGGAAGGAATGAGGGAGGGGGCTACAGCTCGAATACAAAGTGAATAAACTGAAATTAATATAAAAAATTAAAAAAAAAGAAATGTCTGCCTATGGTACTATACATCTTGAAAGTCTTCATGGAGCTAAATTTAGATTCTGAACTAAGGAGTGTTCTTTCTTTGTTAAACAAATTGGCCTTAATGTCAATGAAAAAAGATTGACATTTAATAAACCTCAAGAAAAAGGCAGAAATTATGATGGCAAATGCACGAGCCTTGCTGTGTAGTTACAATGGGTTTGTATCCATATTCTGGTACATTTACCACCTGACATCTCTCCAGTGGTCATTGTCTTAGTTTCCCTGTCACTTAAAAAAATCAGAATATGACAGAAATGGCTCAACAAGATAAATTAATACATATAATATAACTTATCACATTGAAGGTACTGAAAATATAAAACCCAGATTTGTTCTATCCTATCTTGACTCCATGTGAAGCGAAAAGTGGCTGAAGTCCAAGAGGTCCCCCAAGGTGAGTTCTTCAGTCACATCCTCTCTTTTATATTCCAACAGAAGCAACCTAGGAGGGTGCAACTTAGTAAAACTCATAGATGAAATGCTCGAGGTCAGCCTGACCCTATAAGAGCCAACACATTGACACATAAAGATGACCTGCAATTGATATTGGCAATTTCAGAAGCTTTAGAAACCAGCATTCTCATTCCGTATGATCCCCATGATGACTCTAGAACATATTATCCTTACAGTCATAGAAGAATTGCAGTTACAAAAGATTTTGTTTCTGGGAAAGGTTTTCAACATAAGTTTCCTTCGCTTCATGCATAGAAACATCAGGCCAAATTTCTTCTAACAGTCTACTGTTTGTTTAGTTCCTTCTTGCCCTAGCTCTGTATGTCACAGCTACATGTTTGAGGGCATCAGTTTGCAGCTCAAAATCTGAGCTTTCTAGATTTGATGGGTCAGGTGGTTGAGAAGAAAATGGACTATACTGATTGCTTGTGGCTTTGCAAGGTCTACTCCCTTCAGCAGGCTGCAGAGTGCCAAGCTGTGCCCTGGATTGTGTGCCTCGTGTTTTTCTTGTACTAGATACACAGCATGTGATAGTAACAAGCAGCTCATCCTCACACATACCCCATGATCAGTTAAGGGCTCAAATTTGATGTATACTTCTGTGACTCGCAGTTCAGACGTCTATCCTGCTTTTTTCTACTTAACTCCATTATTTAAGGAGACTTAAAAGTTTTCGTTGGTAGAAAAAGGAAGGGCAGTTTTTCATTTTATATAAAATTGTTTATATATCCGGATCTCACAAACTGTGTTATTCTTTCTGAATTCAAATTGTGCCCACAGTTCATTTACTTAACTTATATCTGATATAATTGAGAAAATATGCAGTAATTATAAACATAAGCATTTGAAGCATTGCTTTATATTAAAAATCTATGGAATTCATAGAGAGACTAATATTTTGGTTTAGTATCAAGTGACTGACCTAAAGAACACTTTGATAATTGTGAAATATTTGCATCTTGGCTGTAGTACAAACAACAATACAATTTAATTGTTTTCCACACATTCTACAGCATTGACACAGCCAAGTGCTATGAAATAAACTGAGATTGTTTGTTTAACTAATAACATTTATTGAGATTTTATTTTATGAAAAGCCCTGCATCCACATTGCCTTTTTAAAGGTCTAGCTCTAGCTGGATACAAAAACACAACGTTTTATATTCACACATAAAATAATCAGTGTTTCCTGTATATGTTAAAGAATATTGTGTGCTGGGTCATTGACATTTATAAGGTGATTTACTTTAGCTTGGATACAGAAAAACCTCTCAGAAGGAAAGTACAGACTGAGCTGAAAACCAAGACATAGGAAGCTAGCCACTAAAAAGACTGGCAGGATGAGTCTTTCTGGTAGGAAGAAAAACCCGCATAGAATCATGACAAAGGCAGAGATGTGAGCAAGCGTGGAAAGGGATGCATGAACAGGGAGTGTTAGGATGATACCAAGTCCATATTTTTTTTATTACCTGTATTTGAGATGTTAGCAAAAGAAGGTTCAGAGAGTAATTATCAAAGTACAGAGAGGCAATAAGTGACAAATATGTGTTTCGAATTCTGGTCTTCCAATTTTAATGCCAAGCCAATTCTTTCCTTCCTTCCTTCCTTTCTTCCTCCCTTCCTTCCTTCCTTCCTTCCTTCCTTCCTTCCTTCCTTTCTTTCCAGAGAAAGAAAGGAAGAAAGGTGGTCAAATGATACAAAAATTATTTTCTGTAGACTCTAATACATTTGGTAATGCTACACATGACTCTACTATATTTCTTCTCATAGGCTCATTTAGCCAAAAGTGTATTGGTAAAGATATTTATAGTATAGAAAGAAGAAACACACAAAACCACTAAAATAGAGATGACCATTCTTTTCTAAAATTCACTGTAAGGAAGGCAATGTAGAACATAAATGGAGCATGTTGGCATATGACTGTAATCCCAGCAAATAAAGGTCAAGGCAGAAAGACCACGATTTTATTACCAGACTGAGTTACAAGCAAGTCTGAACTTCAAAGTGATAACATATTATAAAGAGGGGTGAAAAGAAGGGAAGGAGGGAGGAGGAGAAGGAGAAATAAGATGAGAAGAGAAGAAAGATAGAATGAAGAGGAAGAATAGGAAGAGTAAAAGAAAGAAGAAAAAAAATTCAATGAAAGCATTGGTTTAAGAGCTTCAACTAAATTTCATGTGAGAAGGTCATAAACACACATTCACACTCACACACTTGAGTTCTAGCATAAGTATCTCCTGGCATTTTATTTTGACTGTGAAATAAATTCTACTTTTAAATTATAAAATACAGCCAATGCTTTTAGAATTCAATGTTGAACTGCTTATATTGGATGTTGCTTAATGGATGTTGAAGCTACACTTGGGGGGGTATGGGATATATGTAACTCATGTGTCTGGACACACTGCAATATCTCAGATTACTAGGAAACTCTCAAGTGACCAAGAGAAAAAGGATACAGATATTAAAAAATCCATTAAAACCTGAAATATGGGATATAAGTGATAATAACAAGGGCTCTGTAGTTATAGACCCAAGCAACCATTAATCCAGAACAAAAAGTACAAACCCAAAAGCCTCTTTGACAGCCCTCAGGCCTCTGCTACAGTGAGCAGAAAGCAGATTTGCCTGAAAATCAGATTCAGGATCTGATTGTGAGAGACAAGTTGAAAAGAAAGTTTCATTTGGGGCTGGGGAGATGATTTGATGATTAAGTGCACTGGTAATTCTTGCAGAGGAACAGGTTTGGATCCCAGAACTGATATGGTGGCCCATACAATTCATAACTCTGGTTCCAGGGGATCATCTAACATCTTCTGAACTTGTGGGCACTGGTTACAAATATGGTGTACAAATATACATAAAGACAAAATAGAAACAGGAAACAAAATAAATAAATACTAAAAAAAAGTAAAGAAAGTTTTACTTTGAAGTTCCATGAAATCTTATATACCTTTCTTTTTCTGTCCGTGTGTGTGTGTGTGTGTGTGTGTGTGTGTGTGTGTGTGTGTGTATGTAAAAGCATGCTCCTAGTCACACTTTTACCTTATTCTTTGTGGTTGGATCTCTCAACCAAACCTAGAACTCACTGATATGGCTAGTCTTGCCAGCCAGCTAACTTCAAATATCTATGTCTGTTTTCTGAGGCTAGAATTATAGGCAGGATGCCACACCCATGTGGCATTCAGGAGAGTTATGGGAAACTGAATTCAGGTCCTTTTGCATGACAAGTGCTTTACCTGCTAAACTGTCTCCCTAGCCCTAAGTCTCATGTTCTAAAGTGAGGGCTGTGACAGAGAAAGGATGCACTCTGAAATATGGGATGACATCATCTAAGGGAGCAGAGTTTAAGAACCCTGACTCTACGGAACCTAAAAACATTTTGATGCTATGAAAGTATTCCATTGTTTTTTTTGTTTTTGTTTTTTTTTTTTTTTTTTTTTACCTAAAACTATTACAGATTCATCCCTTCAGGTCAATGTTAAAATGATGTCAATTCTCCTCAAGATTAGCAAAAGCATTGGTGTTACTGGGCTGATTAATGTACATCAGCAATTAGATAGAAAGAAGCTTTCAAACGCCACCCCTGCTCTCTGGATCCAAAAGCTTTCTATTCCCCTAAGCATTTTCACAACTCTTTCTATGGCAATGTTATCACACAGTGCAGTCATGTGGCTCAGTTTGTTCACAGTAAGACTTTTGTGATGTATAAAAAAGCTCTGCCAGTTCTGAAACAAGACCATATTTGCCCAAATGACAGCTACCTCCCCTAACATAAGATCTTTCTATGTCAATGGAATTTAGTAGTTCTTTCTCTTAGGGCCAACTTCTACTTGGCCAGTCAGCAGAGTAGCTGACACTTTTCCCCATGTTCATCATCTTGGCTCAGCTGTTACACTGTCAAAGCCCCTGAGATGATTGTTCTGTTTACTTGAAGGGCTGAAACATTCTGTTGGTGGATGAAGGAAGCATCTACATGCCAGATACATCCATGGAGTTCTTTGGCATGACAGCTGTTGCACCAATAAGAGAGCATATCTGGAAGAAGACATAGCAATCAAGTATAGGCTCCTTTGGAGTCTTTCAAATCTGAGAAATGCTACAAGAAAAAAGAAAAAGGGAGTTTTCAATGATCTGTTTGTGATGCCGCCCACTTGCTAGCTTGCTGAGCTACACTGAGGAAACCACACAGTGTGTCTAGTGGTCAACGGAAGCAAACTTACATCCCTGTGCAGTAGCTAAGTTTTTTAAACTTCTGTCACAGGGTGAGAATTGTCAGAACTTGTTGTTGTTGTTTTGTTTTGTTTTGTTTCAGTGCAGAAAGAACTCGTTTTAGAAAAAGGTGAAATAAATTCAGGTCAGAATGTGTTTTCAAAACTGGAATACAAAGACTCATTTATTTAAGACATCCCACTGTGGAGGAGTGCACAGTTTGGCAGAGAAATCAGAGAAGCCAAAAATAAATAAACAAATAAGATAATGAAACATACCATAAGCAAGGTATCCTTGGGACTTTAGTAATAAAGATTAATTGTTAGTGGAATTGGAGTGAGGTCATTAGAAAAGAGACATCGTTAAAAACCTCTACCCAGAGGAGCTAGGGAATAAGGAAGAGAGAAAAAGAAATTCTCAGAAGCATCCATGAAGGCTCAGGAAACAGAAACTATAAGCGTCACCACAGAGCCCTATATAGTTTGGTTTGAATGAAGCATGAAGACTCTGAAAAGAAAGGTGATAAATTAGGTCTGGTAAAGCACTTTGAGGCCGGGTTGTAAAAAGCGTCATAAATCATGCAAAGAAGTTGGGATTTCATTTTCTCTACTAGAAATTCAATTTTCAAAGAACCAGATTTCCTATAGCACCAGGTGTTCCAACAGCTATCATTATTCTGGGCACACTGGCTCTATAGGATGTTCATAGATGGTATTCTCTAACACCTATATAGCATGTGGTTGAAGGGAGAAGAACAATTCCTCTGAATAGATGGCATGGAATCACGATTATGGGAGAAAGAATTCACAGAGGCTTCCGGGATATGCACAGTTGATACATCAAAATAAGTCAAAACAATCTAACCTGTATACTGGCTTCAACAGTTTTCTGCCTCCTGAAAAGGAGTGCAGTCTTCCAACTTCATTCATATGAGATTGGCTTAGAGCAAAAGTTTTCAACCTTCCTAATGCTGCGATCCTTTAACACAGTTCCCCATGTTGTGGTGACCCCCAACAATAAAATTATTTGCTGCTACTTCATAATTATAATTTGTTATTGTTATGAATCATAATGTAAATGTCTGTTTTCTGATAGTCTTAAGTGACCCCCAAAGAGGTCATGACCCACAGGCTGAAAACTGCTGGCCTAGTAAAAAAAAAGTACAAGAAATTGTTTGCTGACGGATAGAGACATGTCTAAGTCATCAAGTGCTAGATGCACAAGCATGAGGCCTGACCTTGGTCCCCAACACCCATATAAGAAGTTGGGTGTAATGGCATATGTCTTTAACTGCAGCACTGTGAGGCTAGTGACAGGTGGATCCCTAAAGTTTATTGGCCTGTCAGCCTAGTTGAAGCTATGATCTCTAGGTTCAGTGAAAGACTATTTTTAAAAATAAGGTGAGACCAACAGAGCTTAAAATCTGGGCCCAGAGGATCCTGCAGAGACTGATGCATCAACCAAGGACCATGCATGGAGAGGACCTAGACCCCCTGCTCAGATGTAGCTCATAGGCAGCGTAGTCTACATGTCTTCCCTAGTAAGGGAAGCAGGGGAAGCCTCTGACATGAACTCAGTTGTCTGCTCTTTGATCACCTACCCCTGACAAATGATCTAGCCAGGCCACAGGGGAAGAGGATCCAGGCAGTCCTGATGAGACCTGATAGGCTAGGGTCAGATAGTAGGGGAGGAGGACCTACCCTATCAGTGGACTAAGGAAGGGGAATAGGGGGGATAGAGGGAGGGAAGGTGGGACAGGGAGGAGATGAGGGAGGGGGCTACAACTGGGATACAAAGTGAATAAAATATAATAAATAAATAAATAAAAATTAAAAAATAAGGTGAGGGTAGAGAGAAGAAAACCAGCCAGTGCTGAGCTCTAACCTTCACATGCACTAGCAACTATCCTGAGATACGCACATGTGCACACATATGCAAACAAGTACATAAGAGTTCGATACAATGATTATCAATATTTATGGTGCTTTGCCTGGATGACCAGTTGCCTTTATTTGGTAGGATGTGGTTGCATTATTAAGTATATGGTCAATTTTTACTGTAAACATTTGGAACTTACTCCGAAAGAAGGGTTTATAAATGAATTTTTTTGTAATGATGAACCCCAGATTTTTTTGTCTTTCTAAAGTTATGATCTTTTTAGGGGGAAAATGGCTGATTTCCTCTTTAGGAGATAAAGAGGCATGTGACTGTGTATCACTTCCCACAAGGCCTGGGGTATATAGCAACAAAGGCTTCATTGCTGTTATTCTGGTTTTCATCAACCCTGCCCACTCCACTACAGCCCTCTTGTTGACAGAAATGAAAAAGTAGCATATCTGACTGTCAGAAATATTCCTTAAGCCCTCTTTTCATGGCCTTAGGTTACATTAGGCACATGTGCTTAACTGAACAAATATTGGTTAAGTAATTACCAACAACCAAGGTCCTTAATCTTGTGCTGTGAAAAAAGTAAATCAAAATGATGGTAAATGGAGCCTCTTATCTGGTTAGGGAGATGTGAGACCTCTGGAGCCTTGAGTCTCCTCTTAAAAGGAGAAAAATAATACAACATGCCTCATGGCCTCACTGAGAAGGATCCTGACTATCTACATGTGAAGAGATTAACACCTAACTACCAGATATCCAGTGACTCTGTCATTGCATGCCGTTGCTGTAAATTATCTTACATGTGCACAGCATCAGACGGTCCAGCAATCAGGGGCTCTAGTTTTTTTAGACAAAAGAAAAAAAAATCACTTCTAGGTTAAGTCTTTCCAGAGGATGTGAGACATGAGCTAGAACTTGAAGGACAGAGAAAAATCAGCTTGGCAGAGAAGAACATGCAAAATGGTCTTGGCGGAAACCTAACAAAAACTGTCAGAGGAAACAGGGATATTCCTTCAGGAAGAGATATGACAAGACCAGAAGATTCATGAAAGGGACTTGAATTATCTGTCCAGGCAAAGGCTCATGTTCTCTCCTTCCTCATATCTTACATGGTCAGTATCCATTCCCTGATTCAGGACAGCCATTCCAACCATCCCTTGAGACCATCCAGTGCTGGTTTTTGAGAGACCTCCAAGCATTCTTCTGCACCATTGCTCTGTCTTCTAACCCACAGAGCAAATTGCCTTGGGGTGCAGTAATTTAAGGGGAGCAACATATACCCTGCTTACTATCCCATGAAATTTCAAATTACACACACAGTGACTTTCAAATTAAAAAAAAAATCTGATTCTATTTTGGGCAGGGAGGGCCATTAGTAAAGAAAGTGCAGGAAAAATGAAATGCGGAGGTGGCTCAGAATTCCCACCTGTGCTGGTATTGAACAGCCTTTATTAGGAATGTGAAAGAGAGCTCTCCTCCTCCTACCGCAGTGAAGGTTGGACTGGCTCCAGGGTGTGGGCTGCAAAAAGCCACATCCATAGTGGCTGATGCTGTTGCCAAGACAAGGATTTCCAGGCTTTCTCTCCGCATTTACCTGCTTACCTAAAAAGAAGAAGAAGTATATTGTTTTAAAAAGGTCCTGGAGTCTGCTATTTCTAGACCTCAGTAAACTTGGAGGAAAAGTACCTAGCAGCCCAAATATGTTCTTGGGGTACCAAATCACAGTCCTACTCCTTTTACAATGGAGAGGTAAAGCGTAACTCAACAAGGTCCATAGAATATGTGACTGAGGTGTGTGGGCCCACAAACCTATGCTGGCGACAGACACCTTGAAAGCTGAAAGATGAAGGTAAAAAAGAGTGGAATTCCAGAGTTCTGCTCTACTTATTTGTACTGTGACTGAATCTAAAATTCTTTGAACTTGCTAAATTCAAGGCGATACATTGAACCACGCACACAATACCTGCTGTCGTAACTGAGCACCATAGTTTTTAAACAAACGCTCCATTCTGGCCAAGGAGAGTGTCCTCTTTTAATTTTCCTTTCTGCAATGCAATGACATTTTGAGTGGGACGAGCACTTTGCTCACGCTCGCAATTCACTTGAGTCCAGATCACATTCTCCATTACTTACTCAGACCTGAACCCCAAAGAAAAATGTACTTCATACAGAGGACATTTCCAAATCAAAGGGTTTACTGAAGTGGAAGATTCAGATATGTTTATCAATCACAAATACACAAATATTTAAATTTTTACAGCATGAAAGCACCTGTGTATCATGCATCTTGATCAAGAACTAGAACATTATTTGGGTCTTAGGTGCCCTCTATCAGGTAACCACTGATGTGGTTTCTAACATTATAGCTTATGACTTCTGCATGCCTTTGGGGGTTATATGGGCTGATTTAACACTAGTGACTGTTTTTAAGTCTGGCGTCTTTCGCTTAACACCGTGTAGTTGTCATTTACTCATTGTCATGTAGGTTACTTATTTAAAAGGTTATGACTTTCTATATATTCCATTATACATTATATATATATATGTATGTATGTATATATATATTGGAACTAATTCAAATGAAGTTGAACATTTTAAAATATTTTTACAATTTGTGTGTGTGTGTGTGTGTGTGTGTGTGTGTGTCTGCAACTTGTGTGTAGGTGCCTGTGGAGGCAAGAAGAAGATGTGGATTCTATGAAGTAGGAGTTAGTAGCATCAGTGAGCAGGCTGGTATGTGCTAGAAATTGAGGTTGAGTCCTATGGAAGAGTACCAGGTGCTCTTAACTGCAGAGTAATCTCTCTAGCCTCAATTATACACATTTTTATAATATACCCATGAATAGAATTAATATAGATAGTTTTAATACTATATACTAGAAGCTGGGCACTGGAATAAAACTGTGAGAAAAAAACCAAAACAACCCAGAATCTAAGTACAAATTCGTTAGGCTGCAGTGAAGGGCAAAGGTGGGCCAGCAGCTACTCTTCAGTGTTTTTAAGTGTTGCATGCAAGAACTCTTTGGGCTGTGTGGAAGAACAGGAATGGGAATAGATACAGGCTTTAAAGCTTCTCCTTGGAGGTGATGCTCAAATTACTTTTTGAAGTATTAGAAAACATTGACCGGGGAACTGCATGGAGAAGGGATAGGGAAGAGCATGTGGAAAGACAAAGATGAATGAGAAAGTAAGCTGGAGCAATTGAGAGAGGGGGACATGTGTGGAGAAGAAGGGGACTGGGTAGGCAAGCTGGTGTCTGACCTTGAAGGAACTTGCCTGCCAACTACGGAATGCATTTAATATTCTGAATAGGACAAGGGCTATGGAAGACTCTGAGGTTATGGGGGGGGGCTACGAGCAACTCTTTCAGTGGCTATGTAGAGTCAAGAATAGATGAAGATGGAGGGTTCTTGAAGCTGGTAAGTTACTATGTACAAGATACTTTATTTGGATTAGCAAATGAGGTATCGCATCTTACAGAGGAAAGTAGCTGATTCTTTGAGGAAAGCCTGGCTTTGGCCCAATATCCTCAATGGGAATCTGGATGGCTTCCGCGGGAACACGGAGTATGTAAGAGAAAGCGGGGTAAAGGAAGTGTGTGTGGTGGGGAGCGTGCCAAGTTTCAGTGTGCACAAAATGCACACAGTAAATCATGCAGAAAGCTTTTGGGGCCAGCAAGCCACCTGCTGACAGCTGAGTGGTGCAGCCAAGGAGCCTCTGCATGAGAGCGGAAGGGGAAAGCATATGCAATGGGAAGTGCAGGCCAGAAAGCAAGCACACGACAGCATGGATCTGAGAGCAGTGCCAAGCTCTGACAGCAGCTGCCTGTCCACTCGGAGACTGAGGGAGAAGGCTGGGTGGAGACGAGCCAGGTCACATTCCAGTTCCATGATAGACTCCACAGAGGCTTCTAGAAAAGTCCTTATGTGTGTGTGTGAGTGTGTGTGTGTGTGTGTGTGTGTGTGTGTGTGCACAGAATATTTTTGTTCTATTTCACTCAGCACTTACATGTATCCATCCTGCATAGAGGTTGTCAAGAGATTGTGTAAAAGGTCCTGGAAACCCACAGTACTTAGTTATTAGGCTTGCACAGCATACACTGGTACAAGGGAGGACACTTGAGCTTTGTAACCAGAACCAGAATTTGAGACATGACTTCCTCTCTGGTGGCTGAGTAAACAATGGCAAATCACTTCATTGGCTTAATCATTAGTGTTCTCAGCAATAAATGAAGGGTAACGTCAGTTCTGAAAATCTTTGCATATTTTCCCTCACTTCTCACACCTGTTTACATGGAACCCATTTTTACTCCATCCTCCGTTCCTAGAAAATCTGGCAAACATTCAGAGTTTTTCAGATGCAGGTGTCATCTATGTGGTGGCTAATGTTAGTTGCCAACTTGTCAGGATCTAGAATCTCTTGGGAGAACGGGCTTTGGAGCATGCCTCTGGGAGGTTGTCTTGATTACAGTGAGGTGGGAAGACCCATCCTCTGTGGGAGGCATCATTCCCTGCTAGGATCCTGGGCTGTGTGAGTGGAGAAAGGAAACTGAGCAGCATGCTTGTGCACATTGTCCGTGGCTTCTGGCTGTGGATGACCAGCTGCTTCAAGCTCCAGCTGTCATGTCATCCCTGTCATGATAGACTGCACCTTGAACTGTAAACTAACGCAAACTCTCCTTCCTTCCTCAGGTTGCTTTTGTCAGAGCATGCTATCCCAGCAACTGGGAAAGAAGTCGAGACTGTCCTTTTCAATACTTTCCCCTTACAAAGCAAATGATTCATGAAGGAGTTAAAGAGAACCGGATTGAATGAGCTCAGTAATTTCCTACCATCGATGTAGTTTTCACATACCAATGGAGTCAGAGGAACACTGATAGGAAAGAGAACTACAATTGAAAAAAAAGGATGAATTCCATTTTTTTTGTAAGAAGTTTTCAAGGAAGGGGTGGGGTGGGGTCACCTCCCCGTGGAGTTTCTCTCAGCACAATTCTCATTTCTCTTCTCTCCCTAGAGTAAAAATAAATGAAACCTTAGACTGGTTTAAAGGTTCTGGCTGGATAAATGTTTAAGAGCCAATAAACCTGTCAGCACAGATCAGGCTAAACCCACGTGAACCAGCCCTCGCAGTAATTCTTTCATGGCCTCAGGGTGCTGGGCAGCACAAGCCAAGAAGTACCATGTGCCTGCTCATCCCCTATGAGCAGAATTAGACCTCATAGAAACGTGAACACATTTCCCCCAAATGCGCGTGACATGTGGCGAAATACCTTGTCAAACAGCAGAGCCATGCATAAAGAAAGAGAATGGAATGAAACAATGGGGAGACATATAGAAATCACGGGTTTTCCCAGAGCTTCTTTCTTATTTTCTAGGTGAAAATGGATCTTCGTTATTGGAAGGCAGTTTGGTGGTATTAAAAAGCGTACACACCTAACGACTATGCACTTCTAGACACTTACCCATAGATAGAAGAGGACAGGATGCCCAACACAGTTGAATTTTGTAGTTTTGCTCTTTTTTTTTTTTTTTTTTTGTCATTTACTTTTAAAAATTAAAGACAAGAAGAAACAAAAAAATGTCATTAATTGGAAACTGGTTAGTGGAAGACATATAAACCAATGTGCTAAAATCATGCAGATTTTACAGACTGTACAGGGCACTTGTGTAGTTTTAGCCCTAACAGTGTTGGGGACCTATCAAGTTTCATTGCTAGAACAGGAACTTGGGAGCCAAGCTGCCCGGACTCAAGTGCCCATGAACTGAAAAAATAACTTCTTTTTCTCTGAGCCTTGTTTTTCTCAAATACAAAATGAAGAAAGCAGAACTATTTAAGACACAGACTCTAGTTTGATCCTAATTAATATGCAACATATTTACAACCATATCTGAGTCACAACAAGGCACTACGTGTAAATGACTGTTAACATTAAATTAAAACTACCCTGCTTGACTTGCTTATCTGGAGGTTGAGCCTACCAGGCTTGAAAGAGAAAGGTACTTCCAATTTTTCAAAAATACTATTTGTATTGTTTTCACTGAACATATTTTCATTGAAATAACAAATTAAAAATTGCCATTAAAAAGTATAGTGGATAAAAAGACAGTTGTTCTAAAAGCTTGGCATGAAGCAGGGATTTTAAAAGAATCAGTGATTACAGATGACTGTATATTCAATTCATTATCAATTGACTAGTGTGAGCAGTCATTTACACTTAACCCCCTGAATCTGTGATGTGTTTTTAACTTAGCAAATGTGTTTCTACATTTAAGACCTTATCTAATCCTACCATGGCCCTGTCTCATACCTATCAGAGTTTCTTTCCTCCATTGGTATGTGGGTTTTTCTTTTCTTTTTCTTCCTTCCTTTTTTCTTTCTTTTCTTTTTGTTATTGAATTATTTTCTCTTTTTAATTTTTCATTGGTTAATTTTGTTATTTAACAAATTCATGTCTGTATAAGATATTCTGATTGTCTTTCAAACATCGCCTCTTACCTCCCTCGTATTCCTGTAATTGTTGGGTTTTTTTTTTAATAACTAACAAGAAGATTGATTGTTTGACAAAGTTGACCCTGAGAGCATCAGGGTCTTGGTTAAGATAACAGAGTAGATGAAAAGACCAGTTTCCAAAGTGCAAACTGTTTCCACCCAAACCACAGCTCTCTGTAAACTCATCCACAACAGCAAAAACAAAACAGGTCTCTAATATTGCCCTCTGCCTAACCACAATCAAATATCTGGTTTGAAAGAATTATGAGTTTCAGTGGGTCACAGGACAGAATGGCCATCATGAGTTTCCAGAGTTTATAGCTAGAGCTTGTACAACTGCCTCAGGACACAACCGAACCATGATTGACAAGTGACACCGCAGATCATGCTCTTGGCTTTGCCCACAGCAACTTCAGTTGCAACAGCGCCAGAAAGACTGAATGTTATCACTGACTCCAAGACATGATGAATTGATAACACTGGTAGAACAAAAGAACAAAGAGTAAAACTCAGAATAGTTCCAGTGTGATGAAGTCAAGTGCATTATAGCAATGAACACATTTATAACAATGGGCCAATTAGCCCACTACATACTTGATCTTTTGCAAGCCTTTTTTTTTTTTTTTTTTTTTTTTTGGTTTCTGGTCTTGTCACTAGCAGACATAAACTCACTGACAAATGGTTTGTCAAGTGCATTTCGTCTGTCTATGAATTCATGTATACAGTGACAGGCACTGAGTGCCTTCTTAGTACAAGACACTGATGGAATGCTATATGATGTGGCTGACAAGGTCACTGCTCTTGCTCAGTTTAAATTTAGGAGGGGGCTAGACAGAGAAAAAAGTAAACAAGAAATGCATCATATAGGAATAACAATCATCTGTGGGACTACAGTAGGCTCATGGGAACGAAAATCACTGTGTAGATTATCTATGTGGGAGTCTGTGGAAAGAAACTCTGAGGAGGTGATACCTTAGATGGAATGAGAATATGACATCTAGGAATAGGTGAGAGATACTTATTCCAATCAGAAGAAGGGGTGGTCAAAGGCTATGGAAGGGAATTGTATTGCAAGGAACTGAACAAAGGCTTAATAGGAAAGGCAGAACGTGGAGGATCCTGGAAGCCATAGAAATGGAAAGAAGTGACAAGATTTTGAGTACATGGTACTATTTATACTTTTCTTGCTTGCTGTTTATGAGGTTGGAAGCAGAGATATCAGATAAAAAAGCTATTGTACTGGCTCAGAAAAACAAATCATTCATGTCTTTGTTAAGGAAGTCATCATGATAATGCAAAGACTGGACATTGTTGAGGTGTCTGTGGGACAGAGAGCCTTAAGTACTGATACATACTTTCATGTGTAATGTGAAAGGAAAGATTCTTGGCTTGAACGTGAACACCGCTGAGTTTTTGGTTCCATTTTTCAAAGTGAAATGTAAGCCATGTGAGGATGAAAGCAGAGGGAAGGCACTAGAGACTTCTGTGCTGGACACACAGTGTTAATGCCTGCTGAGTATCCATGGATGCCAAATGAATCACTGGAGTGAGTAGTGGGGGGACAAAACAAAAGGAAAAGTACAGATCTGGAAACTATCACTATCATAATATGAACATGGCAGAACAAAAAGATGCCAGATAGATGGACAGGGTAGAATAAAAAGATGCCAGGATCAGAGGGCATGAGAACAGGGTCCTGAGTTGTTTTCATGTTAGATATCTAGGTGGGGAGGTGAACCTAGCAGAAAAGACTGGAACTGAGTGGCCAAGGTAGCAGGAGACAAAATAAGATCTAGGTTGCTGCTAGAAGCAGAAGACAATTGAGGTCACCAAATTCTGCTGATAAGTCTACTAGGTTAAGAACAGAGAACCAAACACTTGACCCCAAAGAAAAGAAACCATGTTCAAAGACAACACATTGAGGAGCATGCATACACACACACAAATTACACATTAAGTAAATTTTAAGAAAGAAAGCAAATGTTGAAAATTAGAATACAAGCAAACTGGAGAGGTGCATGAAGGAGAAAGAAAAGGAGAAAGGAAATCACCCTTAGCTGCTATAACAGGAAGTGAGCAGAGGTGCATTCTATCTGGAATTGAGAATATTAACTACTGAAATGAATAGTTGAATGTTGACTTAGTCCTGAAATTATAGAATTCAGTTAACTCTGGTTTTAAAAAAACAAAACAAAACATAATAGTAAAGAAAGAAGGGATGGAAGACCAGTTGCCATTGTAGGTATTCTGATGAAGGCTTTAAGATGTATACTGCTGGGGAGGAACCCAGAGGGAGGAGTTGTCTTCCTTCATCCATTCCTCAGGCCACCAGCATGGCTCCCTACTGTCCTGAAAGTCCCTTTTTTCTGTCTATAAAACCCACCTTCAGGGGCCACTGTTAATGGTTACTTTTCTGATGTGATGAAACACCACAGACAAAGGAAACTTAAGAAAGATTGTATTTGTCTTAAAGTTCCTAAGGAATAAGACTCCATCATAGGGCTCAGTGATTAAGATCATTTGCTGATTTTCCTGAGGATGCGAGCTCAGTTCTAGCACTCACATCAGGCAGTCCACACCTTCTGTAACTCCAGCTCCAAGGAATCTAACATCTCTAGCTCTGGTGGTCACCTGCACTCACATAAACACTCTCATATGCAGACACATAGACCTACACCTAAGTAAGAAAAATAAAAACTAATCTTTTTTTACATGAAAAAAAAATCCATCATGGCTGGGCATTGGGGAAGAGGCAGCAAACATCAGGCATGGCAGCAGGAGCAGGGGACTGAGAGATCATGTCTTTAACTGCAACCATGTAGTGTAAAGAATGAGCTTGAAAGCCAGTAAGGCTCTAAGTCCTCAAAGCCTGCCCCCAGAGAAAAACTTTGTCCATCAAAGTGCTACCTCCCAAAGGTTGCACAACCTCCCAACACAGCGCCACCTACTGGGGACTCAATGTTCAAATTTCTGAGCCTATGGAGTACAGTCTCACTCTAAACCAGCTCAGCCTCCTAATTATAAAGTGATTTTTTTTTCTCTTTTCAGTTTGGTTTTAATTTTTTTAAAAAACTGCATGGTACTGGCATAGAAACAGAATGGTGGATCAATGGAATCGAACAGAAGACCCAGAAATAAACCCACACACTACGGACATCTGATTTTTGACAAAGATGCCAAAACCATACAATGGAAAAAAGATAGCATCTTCAACAAATGGTGCTGGTCCAACTGGATGTCTACATGTAGAAAAATGAAAATAGATCCATACTTATCACTCTGCACAAAACTGAAGTCCAAGTGGATCAAAGACCTCAACATAAAACCAGACATATTAAATCGGCTAGAAAAAAAAGTGGGGAATACCCTAGAACTCATTGGTACAGAAGAAAACTTCCTGAACAGAACACCAACAGCACAGGCTCTAAGAGCAACAATCAATAAATGGGACCTCATGAAATTGAAAAGCTTCTGTAAAGCAAAGGACACTGTCATCAAAACAAAGCGACTGGCTACAGATTGGGAAAGAATCATCACCAACCCTTTATCTGACAGAGGACTCATATCCAATATATATAAAGAACTAAACAAGCTGAAAAGCAATAAACCAAGTAATCCACTTAAAAAATGGAGAACAGAGCTAAAGAGAGAATTCTCTGTAGAGGAATATCGAATGGCAGAGAAGCACTTAAAGAAATGCTCAACCTCATTAGCCATTAGGGAAATGCAAATCAAAACAACCCTGAGATTTCACCTTACACCCATGAGAATGGCCAAGATGAAAAACTCAAGGGACAACACATGCTGAAGAGGTTGTGGAGAAAGGGGAACCCTCCTCCACTGCTGGTGGGAATGTAAACTTGTACAAACACTCTGGAAATCAATCTGGTTCTTTCTCAGACAACTAGGAATAGCGCTTCCTCAAGATCCAGGCATACCACTCCTAGGCATATACCCAAAAGAGGCTCAAGTACACAAAAAGGACATTTGCTCAACCATGTTTGTAGCAGCTTTATTTGTAATAGCCAGAAGCTGGAAACAACCCAGATGCCCCTCAACTGAAGAATGGATGCAGAAATTGTGGTACATCTATACAATGGAGTATTACTCAGCAATGAAAAATAAGGAAATCATGAAATTTGCAGGTAAATGGTGGGACCTGGAAAGGATCATCCTGAGTGAGTTGTCCCAGAAGCAAAAAGACATGTATGGTATATACTCACTCATATAAACATACAATATAGAATAAATCCACTAAAATCTGTACATCTAAACAAACTAAGCAGAAGAGAGGATCCTAACTAAAATGTTCAATCCCCATCCTGAAAGACAAAGAGGATAGACATCAGAAGAAAAAAAAAATAGTAAACAACCTCGGAACCTGCTACAGAGGGCCTCTGAAAGCCAGAAGAAAACAAGAAACAACCTTGAAACCAGCCCCAGAGGGCCTCTGAAAGCTTCTGCAGTATAGACTGTCAAAGCAGATGCTGAGCCTGATGGCCAACTGATGGGCAGAGTGAATGGAATTCTATGTAAGAAGTGGGAAATAGTAAGAGCTGGAGGGGACGGGAACTCCACAAGGAGAGCAACAAAACAAGATAATTTGAACACAGGGAACTTCCCAGAGACTCATACTCCAACCAAGGACTATTCGTGGAGATGACCTGGAACCCCTGCACAGGTGTAGCCCATGGCAGTTCAGTGTCCAAGTGGGTTACCTAGTAATGGGAAGAGGGACTGCCTCTGACATAATCTGATTGGCCTGCTTGTTGATCACTTCCCCCTGAGGGGGGAGCAGCCTTATCAGGCCACAGTAGAGGACAATGCAGCCACTTTTGATGAGAACTGATAGACTAAGATCAGAAAGAAGAGGAGAACCTCCCCTATCAGTGGACTTGGGGAGTGGCATGCATGCAGAAAGGGGAGGGAGGGTGAGATCGGGAGGGGAGGAGGGAGGGGCTTATGGGGGGATACAAAATGAATAAAGTGTAATTAATAAAAAAATTTAAAAAAAAACAAAAAACAAACAAACAAACAAACAAAAAAACTCTGATCCATAGGATTATATTACATTTACTTCTAAATGAAAAGAATAAACTTTGAGTTGAAATTGTATGTTCTAAAACAGAAAGTCAGATTACATTTAAAAGTAACACTTCAAAGTAGGGGACCCGTAAAGGAATATATATCTGTACTGTTTGTGGAAAATGAAAAGAGAGCTGCCAAGCAATTAAAAATTTAAAAAAAAAATTAATTGAGGGATGAGAGAAACAATGCAGGTTGTCCTTGTAAAGATAAAGCTGAAGGCAGGTCTTATTTCACCTGCATTCACCTGGCATTCTCAGGGCAAGGCCAGCAGTGAGAGTGTGGGGTGTTCGTAGTTCTCTCCTCCACCTGAGAGTCTGCATCAGTGGGGAGTCTCCATGCTTGGATAGTCCCAACTCATGCCGAATTAATTGAATTAATACTAACCAACATGGAGAAAGTCATATCGCGAAGCATTTCCCTGCCTGGAGCACAGATGTGTTGTTATTTCAGGAAAGGTGCTATGATTTCAACAGCTGCTTCAGAAAGCAGATGGCCTAGAGGCCCTGTGCTTGGCAGGGTAACTTAGCAACATCAGGCTGCTGCTGACATATAGCAAAGGTGCAGGCCCTTGAGGTGATCGTATTTCCTACTGTGCCCAAAAGGAACAGTGCTCAGGCTTGAGGATGCCTCGTTTGGGTCACAGAAACACCACAAAAGCTATCTGGAAAAAAATTTCCATAAAATGTCAGACAATACACATGTTACAGTAGTTGTGGGGAACTAAGGGTCTTATAGGCAGTATAATAAGCACAAATGAACTTCTTTATAACCATCTAAAATCCAGAGTAAATGGTCATAAATACATAATTCCATGGATGTTGGTGTTTTCATCAATAAGCAGGACATTGAGCTTTGGGTTTAATTTCTTCAAGCATTACTCTTTTGGATCAAGTTCCCAATAGCCTCTCCCCAGAAAGAAACAATCCAGTTTGTAATCACTCTGTTCTCATCCAGGTTACAGCTATGGGGAAAAGAAAATCAATAGGCATGGTGGCACACACCTGCAATCCCAGCACTCAGAAAGACAGCGGCAGGCAGATGACTCAAAGTTTGAGGCCATCCTGGTCTACAAAGGAAGTCCAGAACAGCCAAGGCACTACAGAGAAACCCTGATTCAAAAACCAAGAAGGAGGAGGAGGAGGAGGAGGAGGAGGAGGAGGAGGAGGAGGAGGAGGAGGAAGAGAAGGAGGAGAAGGAGGGGGAGGGAGAGGAGGAGGAGAAGGAGAAGGAGAAGAAGAAGAAGAAGAAGAAGAAGAAGAAGAAGAAGAAGAAGAAGAAGAAGAAGAAGAAGAAGACGAAGAAGAAGAAGAAGAAGAAGAAGAAGAAGAAGAAGAAGAAGAAGAAGAAGAAGAAGAAGAAGAAGAAGAAGAAGAAGAAGAAGGGGGTCAATAGTGTGCAGAGGATGCTGCTTGAGGGTTTGGCCAAGCTTTCATGATTCTAAGCAAGGAATTTTTATTATGGTACCAATTCTAAACAATAAACTAAAAACAGTTTACAATCTGTGTAAACTTACAAGATGAATGTACAAAAGTACTGATAGGTAACATGAGATCTTTGTGAATTGTAAATTGATACTATTTTTGATCTCTACTTTCATGTACATTGCAACACAGTCCCCAACAGCCAGGAGTCACTCACCTTAAGTGTCCATTCATAAATGAATTTTTTTTAATGTGGAATATATATATTATATATAATAATATGTATAATATTATTATATATAATATATATTCCACATTATATATATAAAACAAATACATAAACACACACATATATTTATATACACACAGATCAACATACGATTCAGCCTTAAAAACAGGAGGAACTTCTTTTATTTGCCATAACATGAGTGACATGCTAAGCAAAAGAAGCCTTGCACTGAAAAACAAATACCACATGATCTCATTTACAAGTAGAATTTCAAGAAGGCAAACAGAGGCTGTAATGGTGAATACCCAGGCCTTCGGGTGGTAGGAGCTAAGGAATGCATTAGACAAGGATATAAAATTTCAAAAAAAGGAGTAGTCTATGTTCAAGAGATCCATTGTCCAACAAGGTGACCGTAGGTAAATAGCCTTGCTTCACGTCCTTGCACAGCACAGTAAAGGTTATGTTCCCACCGCGATGATAAGTGTTTCTGGTAATTAAATTGTTTGAGACATTCTACAATGTAGGCCTTTTTTAGAATAGTATGGTATACACAATAAACTCAATACTGATTCTCCAATTAAAAATAATATAAGAGATAGACAAATATAAGCAGAAAAAAAATCTGCATTTAAAAAAACTGAATAACTTGTTTCATTCGATAAGCTCCAAGTCTCAACCTTTGTTTTCTTTTACACAGTAAGGCAGAGCTGCCACTAACTTAGGCAATATAGCTCATTTGTGCCTGTAAGCTATGCCACAGAGTCTGTAAATCCAAACTGAGAGTAAATGCACCTATCTCTAGTTTATCCGTTAAAGCCCTGATGTACAACATTGCTCTCTTTGCCAAGTATTTAAACATCTTCTTTACTCATTGCTTCTCACCTTGCCTACCTAAAATTGCCAAGCATTGTTTTCCTCATTTAAGAAGCCGTGTTACCCAGGGAATAGTCTAGTTTAGAAGCTACGATACCCAAAGTTCGCGAATGAGGGCTTGGGGTCTCCTGTCTAGACTCGATGAATAACTCTGGAAATCCAGTTAGGGTTCTGGCAGAGTGGGTTGCTTTTGAGCTGTGGCTTCCAGGACATTCCCTTCCTTGTTTTCCCTCAGATCTCTCTGTGTCTTAGAGGAAATCCTTTAAGAGTTCCTGTAAAGTTTGGGACCCAGATTTCTCCCCGACTCTCCTCACTCAGCCAAAAATGTTGGTGCTTCTATTATGTGTTCCTGTTGACTCTTGGGTTCTGTTTCTGATTCTTCTCTTTTGTGTTTCCAGCCAAACTGGTCAGTCTGTCCAGACAGCTCCTGTCAGACAACGGCCTTTTTGGAAAGTTTCTTCCACTGTTCTCTGATCCCGGGGGAAGGCAGGCAGCATCTTCCAGCCGTTCCTCATCCCTGGTCACTTCATTGCTTTTTATTTGGCATCTCAGTTTTTCTATCACCCTTTTAACCAACTATCACTGTTAAACTCCATCTGTTCAAACAATCCTAAGGGTTATTTTCCTGGATATATTCGGATGGACACAAACAGCATTCCAGGTACAAGCTGGACATTCTTGTACATTCTGTACAAGGTACAGAAACTGACACTGTTATTTTATAGGAGAGAGATTTATTTAAAAAAAAAAAAAAGACATTGGTGAGATTGAAGAGCCAGTCTCAGAGATGGGAATGGAGCAGGCCTCAAAACAGATTAAAGCAGAATTTTCTATGAAGTCACTTTCACATCCACGGTTGCTGAAGTTTTACTGCAGGTGTCACTGATTAGTTTCCAGAAGCTGTCATTCAAGGTGTCTGCCACTGTCAACAGAAACATCTCTGGATACTTCCGTTGGGGTGATCTTTTTATGCCCTGTGTAAAGATTGTCCTTGTATTATTCAAATGCTGATTTCTGTACTCTGAGAGTTGGAGAGTTGGAGAATTGTGTACAGGCAGGACTTTGGTATTGTCATTTTTATGAAGCATTGCCTGCCTCAGTATTTTGTAAACATTGTTCCCCTCCACCTTCTGATTGCTTGAATAAAGGGCTGAACAGATTATAGCAAAGGCAGGAGAGAGAGGCAGGACTTCCAGGTAGAGATAGGAACTCTGGGAAAGAATCAGGCACTGGAGGATTTACCTACAAGACAGGAAGTCAGACATTTGAAACTGAGGAGAGGTGATGAGTCACGATATAACATAGGTTATAATAGCTTGTTGGGAACAAAATTAAGCTAAGGCCAGCTATTATAAATAAATATAAGTCTCTATGTCATTTTCAGAGCTGGGACAGACATAGAAAGTCCATATGGTTTTATACTTCTTCCTGATAAAAGCTTCCAACTTAGAGACTGGCATGGATATATCTGATTGTCCAGGTACAGATTGTATACCAAATTTAGCTGCAAGGGAAGCAAGGGAAACTGGCATTTTTCTATCTCATGATGAGAGCAACATTATCCATACGTGGAACAGGGGCATAGAAGCTCAATGGATATTTTAGCTTGGGTCAACATGAGACCAAGTTTTCAGTGTGAGTGGCTTGTTTGGAAGGAAGAGAACTCCAAGAATCATTGATAAGGAAGTAAAATAAGAGAGAAAATAAAATGATGTCAAATTATCAATAAAGTTTTCACTGGGGTGGAGGGGGTGCTTAGATAACGCCAGTAAGACCTTGGGAGCCATAACTCAGAGGTACTGTATGACTTCTCCTGGGGAGACATGACACATGTCTGTTCATCCCAAATAGAGCACAGATAACAGAGTAAAGAAATTATTCCACTCAAATCTAGCTTGGCGAACCATTGAGCTTATTAGAGTTAATTACAGGAACATGTGTAACTCAGAAGTAGTCAGCTGCTTCACCAAAGCACCAACCCCACCATGGGTGAAAACTCAAGAACACAGTATCCCTGGAGTCCCCTGCACAAGCTGCAGCTGATGGGAGAGCCTCCTACTTAAGAAATTGTTACTGCTTGTATAACGTGGGAGAGAGATCTTATGAATTTTATTACTTTATGCGATTCCTAAGTTGCATTGGCTTCTTGAGCCTTTAATTGCCATTCGATTCTTGAGTCCTGTGAGCCTCTACCCTCCCTCTTGGAGGGAATCTCAGTTCAAAATACTTTTCTCTCCCAGCAGACCAGACATATTGGATACTAATCCACCAATTGCTATGTGATAACACTGACAACAGCTGGAGATGAAGCTCAGCTCTCAGTATCTGTGGCCTCCATATTCTGGGAGCTGAGGGGGGCTCAGCAGCCAGACAAAGCCTTCCGGCAAAGCATATAGGTGCTGGCAGTTTGAAAGTCTGGCAGGTATAAACAGAAAAGGTCAGGAAAAGAAGATTCAGCTGGCTGCATGCCCGTTGCCTCTGTGGCAGAAGGATGATGGAAAACAAAGGATCATCAGCTCTAGATACCGCTATGGACCAAGGATTCCACAGTGAGTAGGAGAGAAGCACCCGGTTCTCTACATTGATGGTCCTGATCTTCAGCCATATAAGCAAGCAAGTACCATACAGTGGAACGAAAGCCATAATGGAAGACAGGTTTTTGGGTTCCTCACCTTCCAGGCTCAGGAATACAGGAAGAGCATCTTATAGGCTTTGAACCCCATTGCCTAGGGTACTACTTTTCAGGTCATTTTACCTGGCCTTACACAGAACTGCCAGGCACATTTCTGGTGTACCCTGGTCATCATCTGCTTCTTGCAACAATCCAACATGGAAGAGAAGGATGCAGTGTCCCAGTTTATAGGAAAGAAAGTCAAGGTATTCCTTTTTTCTCCTACCTGCCTGATGACTCCTACCTGTTGTTCATGTCTCCATTTTGATGAAACATCTCTGAAAGCCCTGCCAGCTGTGTGCTCCACCCCCAAGCCAGGGTTATCTGTACCTCAGAACCAGTCCTGGGTTTTATCATTGGCAATTAATTCTCGTGTGTTCTCATGAGCTCAGTCCATGACCGGAGGAACAAGCTCCTAGGTTTAATGATGTCTGCTCAGCATCCAGGCTCCTGTTGGCACATTCTAATGCACAAATCTTACTCTGACAACCACCTTCTGAGAGACTTGGATATGCAAACATGCTCAGTGATATTAAGTAACTTGACCCATCAAAAAGCTAAAGGCATGACACAAATGAGGCTTGCACTGCTGGCTGTGTGACCTCCAAATCTCTCTTCCAGTTTCCACCTGTAGCAACCAGAAAATTTAAATTGCTTAAATAATGCTATTCTAAGGCTAAAAGCAATGGGTGGAAAGACTCTAAGAACCTTTCACAACCCTCAGGGTGAGGAATTACCAAACAGAACTCCAGACTGGAGGCTATGACAACATGTCCCCATATCCAAAGCTTCGGCTCAGCTGAATAAGCTCCAAATATGTTCCAAATTTTAACATTCTACATTTCTACTTTTTTTTTTCTTATCTCTCTGTATTTTCCCTGAGGATCTAGAAGAGGGTGTTGGATCCTAAATTATGGGCAGTTGTGAGTGCTGGAAACTGGACTCTGGTCCTCTGGAAGAATGAGTGCTCTTAACTGCTGAGCCATTTCTCCATCTTCCCCTGCTCTCATTTCTAATGTGTGAAATCCAGTCTATAGGGCAAAAGGAAGACTGTTCCCTCTAGCATCCATAATCAATTGACCTTCTCAGCTAACTAAAACAAGCCCACAAAGCTGGAGATAATGTGGTCTGTAAGTCACCTGACAGGGTTTTCACGCTCTGTTAGATGCCATAGAAAAGTCCTCTCACACTCCCCGCTGCCACACACAGCAGAAGTAGCAGCAGGAATCAAGGGAGAATGGTTTGGAAATTTTCTAAGGAATTCTTAATGTTTTATTAAGCAGTGTTCTCATTTCAGTTCTGCAAAGTCACTGAGAGCAATGCACCCTCGGCTTCTGTATTTCCCACATCTCCTCAACTTGAAAATGGCCAAGGACAGCATCAATTCAATAGCCCTTTGGTGCCAGCGGTGGAAGTGGAAGTGGGAAGTGCAGGCGGGGAGCAGGCAGAGATTTACACAGATCGTACTGTAAACAACCTGATTTCAGAATGCTAAAGAATGGCCACGAGGAAAGCCTTAGGATAAAAAAAAAAAAAAAAAAGCCACGCTAATTGCAAACAAAATCTTCAAAGAAAAATCAAATATTCATGTGGCATTATGCAGAGCCTACATATTTTGTCTAAATGACACATCTAGAGATAACTGAAATGAAATGGCGATAAGAAAGGGAAGCTTCACATAACTTAAGAGTTTTGAAGACATAAATGCATTTTTAGATTTTTTATGCATTTAGTATATCTGAATCTACTGAACTGAAATGTTACTACACCAACTCTTGTGTTTGTGTGTGTGTGTGTGTGTGTGTGTGTGTGTGTGCGCGCGCGCGTGTGGCTTTGTGTTACATCTACGATCTATTTGTGGTCGTTTTCTTCTGGAGGAGGTGCCTGCATGTGGAGATCTGTACGTGCAGAAGATCTGAGGACCAGCTCATCAGCTGCCCACCAACCCACGAGTTGACCGCAGTGAGCACCAGGCTGGGTTTCACATTTTCTATCACACAGCTGATTCCTAGCACAGTTCTGCCTCAATGCCTGTCAACGGGATTAAAAGGGACAATCAGAAGCACAACACCCATGTGCGCAGACCAGCGTGGCGTGAGCACATCTAAGAGATCACAGCTAGAGTAGAAAAAAAAATCACTGAGCAGTACAACAAATGAAGGGGCAATGTGGAAGGACACGCTTAGGGAAGACATGAAAGTCTGTATCCCGTGGGCTAGGGATAGAAATGCGTGGTACCAGCCTCCTGCTGTCCCTCTTAATGTCCACAGTCCTAAGCAACTCCAAAGCCAGAGGGAGGTTTAGAATCCATCTTGGTCCACTTTCCTCAGAAGGCCACACTGGGTGACTGCACAGAGAACCAAGAGAATTCTCTGTCCCCATCAATGGAAGACAACAGTTAAGTGTCTCCCACAGAAAGGCTTCACAGGCCACACTGACCTACTCACACAGCTCTGTGACTGTGCCATGCAACAAGTATTGGTCCCTGCTTTGTGCCTTAGGTTCCTCCATGTGGAACTACCTTTTATCTACTCTCTGTAGAAATCCTGTGTTTTGAAGTACCACAAAACAATTTTCACTTTTATGATGAATGGCGTATATACTACTACCAAGTACACTCACTGCTGGTAGTTCTTCATTTATTCTGTGTTCAGCGTGAGGGGCCTAAGGAATCTGAAAAATCTGTCTTGCCAGTTTATCATTACAATAGTTTCTTTGTTACTATACATATTTACATATTAAACATATTAGAGTCTATAGACAAAACTCAACGAGAAATAATGATGAGAGTTCTAAATTAGATTGCCTTTCCTTGTTTGCTATCAGGCCGTAGCTTCCAGGTAAAGCAAATGAATATAAAACAGTTTCCTGTAAACCTATCTTACTGTCAGCCTGTAACACGGATACATAAATGCAACGACACGCCAAACTCTTGCTGTCTCACCTCACAGCACTGCAGATCAGCAGCTCTCAGCTCAGGCTGACACCAGAAGCATGGGGGGACCTTTGGACATTGCACGCTGCTCGTCTTCATACTTGCCCTGTGAGCCAACATCTTCAGAACCTGGGAGCCAAGAGTTCATAATTCATAATTCATAAAGTCCCCTAGGCAAGCTGACAAACAGCTAAGATGAGCCTCTTAGCTGATGAATATTACAGTGAAGGGTCTGTGCTACAGACAGCGGGAAATGCACCCTGATATACTTGGATTCTGTCTATGCTGTTGATTTCGGAGAAGACACTGCCCATACACTTACTAGTTTTGCTTTTTTTTTTTTTTTTTTTTTTTTTTAGCACCATAGTTATGTGAGAAGAGGGATGGTTAAATACTGGAAGCTTACTACATGTCTGAAATATAAAATGTTGACTCAATAGTAGTTTTCCGTGTAAACAGGAAAGCATTTGAGAGGAAAACTTTATTAAACTTATAGACATACAAGCAACATTATACATAATAGTGAGGTTGTGTTTTTTATTTAGAAATATATATTCATTCATATATATGTGTACACATATGTATGTATATATACATGATACACATGTATGTATATACATGTGTGTATAAACATGTGTGTATATATATATATATATATACATAAACAATTAAAGAAAAAAGGTCAATGAATTTGAAAGATAACAAGAGATGTACATGGAAGATTTAGAAGGAGGAGTGGGAAGAAGGAAATGATATAATTACATAATTAAAAAAATTAAAAAGTAGATTAAAAATTTTAACTTTACAGTAGGAGTAAGAGGGCTTGAGGCACAGCATGAGGACCCGAATGCAAATTCCAAGCATCCACATAAAAAGCCAACATAACCCAGACCCCTAGTGCTGTTGGAGAACAGACAAGCGAACACTGAGGCAGGCTTTGGCCACACACCTGGCACCAGATTCACTGAGAGAACCTGTCTCCATGCAAAAAGATGGCGAGTGGAGAGCAGGACACCCAGCATTCGCCTTGCTTCCACATGTGCTCAGATACAAAGTCTATCAGCACACACACGTGTACATGCACCAAATACAATTTAGCTGGCTTACATGATCATGAATAAAATAGAAAATAGCCTACAAGCCTAGACTTCACAAATTTTGTTTGTGCTTTGTAAGGTTTGTTGTTGTAATACTGGGGATTGAACCCAGGCCCTGGAGCATGCAGGGCAAGTGCTCATCACAGAGCTCCACGCCAGCCCTCTTGTTCATTTATTTGTTTTACATACTAAGCTTGTTTTACATGGGTAATTGTGACAAAAAATAACTTAGTTTTTAGGCTTCTCTTATGAAATGAACTTAACTTCTCAAATGAGGCAAGAATTTGGGTGTGCTCAAAGAAATAAAAATGTATAATAATAGTGTCTTACAAAATTAGGAGCCCTGCAGAAGTAAATTACATCTTGTTCCAGACTAGCAATTCAAACCACCAAGTGAAAAGGGATTCGGATCCAGTGGGCTCTGCCAGGGGGATGTTTCCTGTCAGTCCTCTGAGCAGAGCTCTGCAGTAGCCAATAAATGCACACTGATTAGTCTCCTGCTAATAATGGTCTGTCTGTCGGCCCCAGCTGGAACCAAGGCCAGAAGGGATATGAACCAAAAAGCCAATCGAAATCTAATATATAAATAACACGAGAAATGTACTCGACTCTCAAACAACACAATAAGTATAGCACCGCCTTGAATGAAGCATGACTGGCAGACAGAAAGACACTGATATGCACCAAAGACAGCCACTTAAAACTGCTCTGCAAAACACTCATTCTCATGACTCTTCCTCTGTGCCCCAGTTTTGCATTGGAGGATTAAGCTTAGGAACAAAAAACAAATAGTGGAAACTCACCAGTTCCTGGGGTAGCTCAGGCAAAGGAAGACCTCTCCGATCCTTGGAATAGATCAATTTACCTTTTAAGTTAATATAAATTTCGTGGCACACAGGAAAACTAATTTTAAAAGCACAGCTTTGCCAGGCATTGGAAAGACAGTGAGACAATGTAAAAACTCTTTTGGTTTTAGGAGGGGTAGGTTGATTGATGATACTAAGATATAGTGAAATATGAATGAAGAAACTTTTGCCATATGGGAACAATACATGATCGTGATGTACTATGCATTTGAGAAAGCCGGAGGAGTTCAATGTTTTTAGCACAAGGACATGATCAACTAGATACATTTAACCTGATAAAAATATCACATGCACAAGATATACATTTATCAAAATGCTACACAGTATCTCATAAATGTGCAATATTTATGTCTTTGCAGTTAAAAATAAACTTGAATTTAAAAATCTTTGCTCTCCCCACTTAAGACTTTCTAGTTCTTATAATGCACAAATCCTGTCTTTAAAGATGAAACTGTAATTTTCACATGCAGCTACAGAACTAAGAGCATCTGGCTAATTTTCCCTGTTTTCACTGCAGATTTGACATCGGTGGAGATAGATTTACTGTGGCAGACTATGTTTGCCAAAGAAAATGGCCGCTAGTGTTTTGGGTTTCACATGCTCTTGCAGAGTGGTTCCTCGCCATCAAGGGAGACAGTGATTCTCTTCTCCTAACACCATTGTCTTGATTATAGGAATGGGGAGGGATGATGCCGAGGGCCTTCAGAGAGGTCCTAACAGTAAACAAACCATCCGCCTGGTTCTTGGGGCAGCCATCTTCCCAGCCCTGCTACCTGACTATGAAGATGGCAGCTAGTCATGCCAGTGTTGTTGCCACTGCCCACGGTCAACAGCCGACAGCCAGTGCCAGACATGAGTGCGGGTCCCTGTATATGTAACCCCACACACACTCCAGCCTTCACCGTACCACCTGGGGTCAAGAAGAGCAGAGGCAAATGTCCCACCATGCCTCCACCAAACTGCAAATCTATGGGCAAGATAAATGCTACTGTTGTTCAAAGCCACTCTTTCGGTGCTCAAGCCTAAGTGATTTTTTTTTTTAATTTTATCATTTTCTTCCAAGGCTTACGTTCACAAATGGATAAACCCTGCTTTTAGTATGAAAATCCACATTCTTTTCATGTCTTGTAACTTAGCTTTAGACTCATATATATTCCTCTTCCCTCAGTTTTCAGTCCTAAGACCTTTCAGATGATCTAAACTTAAAATATATGTTGTCTAGGAAACACAATCTTTTGCCACCTATTTTATTATGTTCTAGCTTTCCAGAGGTCCCTTTCAATGTCCTTAGCACAGGTAGAAGTTATACTTTAATGGTTTAAATGTAATATCTCCTCAATTTGGCCTTAAGCTCTTGGCCATCAAGGGTAGGCTGTAGGTAGGAACCAGCCCACACTGGCTTGCAATTGCTCATCATGTCTACATCCTTTGGTAGGGCAGGACACAGATGGCTTTCGCATGGTTATGGTGGGATACTTATACCACAGAAACTGGAAAATACTACTGGTCGGAGGTTTTGTTTCTGGAAACCAAGATGTTAGCATTTGCCAGCAGGAACAGCACTTGCCTTTGGTGTAGTAGCACATCTTCAACACCCACAGCAGTGTGATATAGGGAAGGTGCCCAATAAGTATGGGCTCAGAGAAAGGAAGGAAGGAAGGAAGGAAGGAAGGAAGGAAGGAAGGAAGGAAGAAAGAAAGAAAGAAAGAAAGAAAGAAAGAAAGAAAGAAAGAAAGAAAGAAAGAAAGAAAGAAAGCTGTATTCACAGGATCAGATGTACACCTTCAATGGATATGGCTTATCAGTTTTATAAATAAACATGCTTTTTTGAGATGGAGTTGCCATTATTTGTTCTTTGTTTTCATGTATATCTTTCTTTTTTGAAGTTGCTGGATGGTGCATGCCTTTAATTTCACCACTCAGGAGGCAGAGGCAGGAAGATCTCTGTGAGTAGACTAGGCCAGCCTATTCTGCAAAGTGAACTCAAGAAGACTCCTGTCTGGAAAAAAAACAAATAGAAAAAGTGGCTTACAGTCTTTCCGGGTCACCAGAGCCAATGGCCTACCTGAAGCATGTGAGATATTGGGAGGACAGTTGTCCAACAGCTAGCTGCTGATGCAACAACACAATAGACCTTAAAACCAAAGATTTTGTCTCTATTCCTTCTCCTCCCCCTCTTAATCCTCCTCCATCTTACATCTTTAGAAGTAGCATTTTCCTTCCAGGAGTAGCCACATTAATAAAATATGCACAGAAGCGCACCTACGCTATGGGAGTGTGTGTGTGTACACATGCACATGAGAACACACACAGTCACATGACGGTTCTTCAGGGCTGTACATCATATGCAGGTCTTTCTGGAGGGCTCTACCTAGATGAAAAATCTCTTTTAAGCAGAATTCGAATGGTTGGTGTGAGATGGAGAAGAAACCGTGAACCATGAAACGTAAACTCTGCCTTTACCGGTTGCTAGAGGCAGATTTGAGAGCTGCAGAGAACTCACCCCTTCAGGGTTAACCAGCCACCCACAGAAACAGCAGCAGAAACAACTCACTCACAGTAGACGCGAAGCCAAGACGGTGTGGTAACAAGGAGGTGGGAGGGCAGCCGCTGTCGTCAAGGGTAGACTCTGGGGACACTGTTTAAGCATTGCACCCCGGGATGCAGGCCACTGACAACTGTCGCAACTTAGGTCATGACCGTGTCTACACGGAACTTACCCAGACTCCACCTCGGCATAGAATTACAAAGGTTTCCCAGAGCAGCTGAATGCTATGCTGCCAGGTCATTTTCTTCTGGGCTCCCAGAAATTCCATAGGGACAGTCTAGACATGGAGCGGATCAAAGACAGTGGTGCTGGCACTGGCTTCCTCACCAATTAATATTATTATTATTATTATTATTATTATTATTATTATTATTACAATCGTCTCTGTCAAATACTGGTGAACAAATGGGATCTGGTTGAATTTTTGAAAACTTTTCTTGAAACTCCAGGAAATCTATTGTCTGTCTCCATGAGAAAGCTCATCATGCTGTCATAAACATTCGTGTGGCTTTAGCCAGAGGCACCGTTGCAACCAGAGGCTCTGTGGGCCTCATTGCTAAAGTCCACTACTGAAAATACAGCCTCTGTTCTTAAAGAATTCCCATGGCAAAAGCACTGGGAAAGTATGAAGGAGAAAGCCCTGCATTCCTTGTATTTCCCATGGAACCAAAGAAGAATGCTGTTAAATGAATGAGACGTTTCTAGAATTTCAAAGCCTTTTTATGTCAGAAAAATAAATGAACTTAGAAACAGCTTGAAGACCAGCAAGATGGCTTACTGGTCCAAGGGCCCAAGTTCGATCTCTGAACCCAAGAGAGAGAAAGAGAAAGACAGAGAGACAGACAGAGACAGAGAGAACTGACTACATAAAACTGTCTTCTGGCTTTCATACATGCCCTTTGACATGTGTCCCACCACTGCATAGCACACACACACACACACACACACACACACACACACACACACACACACCATGCATACATAAACAAACAAGTAAAATTTAAATATTAAATAAAAGAGAAATAAACAAAGGACAGAACATTGCAAATTTAAGGTGAGGCTATTAGTACGGTTCACCAATGAAGAAGTCACAGGAGAGAAACAGCTTTCTCCTCATTCCGCTGCTGTCTTCTTTGCATTCCCAATGTAATTCAAAAGCCATCACCTAGGTCTAGGGACGGAGGAGGCTGGAATGTGAGTGGTGCGAAGATGGACACATAGCTGTCTCAGGGACAGTGGGAATAAAGTTTCTTAGCCTCAGAAAAGGGGGTTGCATGGGTAGAAAAGGAGAAACGAGAACAGATGTGTGGAGTTGGAATAAATATGCTAAGGTGAACTGTTTTCTGTCTAGGGTGTGGTGGGCAGGGGTGGGGTGGAGGAGCAGACACTCAGAATGGGTAACAGAAAGACCTAAGTGTGTGGTATACAAAAAAGCAGGGATCTAGTCTTGCTCCGTTGACTAGGAGGGCCTAGAAGCAGTTACAGGCCTTACTGGTCAGGTTCTGGTACCTACACACATACTATCACCAAATGAAGCAGAGACTTCTCACAAACAGCTGTGGCTACTTCTAGGACCGGGGCAGACAGAGCACAAGATGAAAGGAGAGCACCTTCTTGTATCAGAGAGTAAGGACACAGTCACGAGGGAAAGGGACTCGAGACAATGCTACAGAAACCTGTTCAATGGGGCTCTCAGTGGCTAAGCCTGAGGTAATTTAAAGACCCAAAGAGGTGATGCTAGAACCACGCCCTAATGCAGCACCTTAACTGTGAGAGCATGCATTCATTCTGATACAAACCAATAAATATTTCATGAAGAATTATAGATAGTCTCGACGTGCCTTTCCACAAAATGAAATGACTTCAAAGGAAAAGAGGAAATGACATTAAGGAACGATACTTGATAGATACTATAATACCTCAGTCAAGCTAACCCAGTGATAAGAGAACAAAGCCATGCACAAAATGCAAGGAGCTGAATACAGGATCCCCTCTGAGATCTTCCTGGCTAAGCTGTGATGACGAACTGTGAAGAAACATCAAAAAAGAAAAAAAAATCCAACAGGAATAATATACAAAAGAACTGTAATTTTCAAAGGTGCCATGGTGAGCTAAATCAGGAAAGACCAACTAATTGTCCCATATTCAAGAAGATGTTTGCAAGTAATTGTTTTTCAAATAACAACCTTAATAAAAATCTCATTCACAGCTCATAAACTTTATCCTTTCAAAATATACAACTCAGTATGCCTGCTATACTCACAGATGTGCAACTATCGTCACCACCTCCCCGTAAAATGCCTCCATCACCTCTAAGCAGAAGCCTCAGTTCAGCAGCAGTCACTTTACATTCTGCCTCCCAATGCCAAGGGCTCGGTAATACTCGAATGGAAAAATGAAACAAAAAGAAAATTTAAAAAAGGATATGACTAGTCCCAGGTTTCAGTACCTGATGAATGAAAAAGAATAAAAATAAAAAGGAATGGACATGACAGCTCCTTAGGTGTGGTGGAGGAGAAAGTTTCTTGTAGATGAAGAGGAGACACAGGCATTGTCATCTGGGAGAGTCCAGAGCGGATATGGCCCTGAGCCACGTAAGGAGAAAGAGGAGGGGAAGACAGATGGGAGAGGAAGGAACCACATAGATCAGCCAGGAGGCCCAAAGAGAGCAGGGTAACCAAAATGGTTGGATTATATAGGGAAGAGCAGCCCAGCCCCTGAGCTGAAGACTGCAGGGTATGCAAGCCAGGCAGACTCTATAACCAGTAGGGCTGAGGGATCCTGGGAGAACCTGGCAGCCAGGTTCACTTTGATCTGTTAAGAAGTCACCTCAGCCATTTGGTCAGGTTTGGGTTTGAAACCTAACATCCAGACACCACCAGACTCCAGATTTCCCTCTCCTGGGCCTTTCATGTAAATTGAATAATGCAACACGCAGTCATTTCTGTGCCGCCTTGTTTTACTTAGTGCAGTGCTCTCAATGGTCATCATATTGAGCACGTATCAGGACTTTATCACTGCAAAGCTTCCCTGAGTCATTAGGAGTCACCTCTGGGAGACCTCTGCTGTGCCTCAGCTCCTGCTTCCTCCTGCAGTGAACCTCATTTGGGTTCATTTAGGTTCATTCTGGTCCCTAAATGCTTGTTTGTTCTTGTCATTTCTTGTCCCTAGATGCTCTCTGGTCCCTCGTAAAACAAGGGGAATGCATGGAAACAGATGCCTTGGTCTATGCTGCACAGCAATGCTGTGAAGTACACAGGTAGGGGAGTCATTGTAGAAACATTACAAGGTGTACTTAGACAGAGCCGGGTGGTCTATACAGTCCGCCCCCTGGGTCAGATAACGGTGTATGTGTACCCGGCATAGTCGCTGTTCCTAGGGAAATCATGGATAAAACACTGTAAGTTAAACCAAGCACCAGAGAAATTGATAGTCAATAGATGTAGCAAATGCCTCATGTGCGGGGCCCCTGCGTGGATAACACAGTATACTGTTGGCAGTAAACTTTTTTATAAGTAGAATGAGTACATTTTAAAATAATGACATACATATAAAGTAGAGAAAATGCCGAAACCAATGATCTACTCATTTCTTATCAAGTGCTGTTACTATACCCAGTTGTATGCTTTGCAACTTTATATGACTGTGAGCATAGCAGGTTTGTGTACCACTACAAACACATGACTAATTCGCTGCACGAAAACAAAACGGCCTTAACACCCCTAGGTGACTGGGATGTCACAATCATCTTTAAACGTGGTTTGGGCATAAAAAAATCATGCATGTTTTATTAGGTGCCATGTTGTTTTTGAATACATGTATTCTTTGTGTGATGTTCAACTCAGAGTATGTGTTGTTAGCTCCCCCAAACACTTGCTATTCTTTGTGGCATAACTGTTCAAAGTCATTTCTTCTATAATGTTGAAATACACGACACAGTACCTTTATTGCCAGCCTACTTTGCCACGAGACAGGAGGTCTTCTTTCTCTTAGCTGTCAAGTTTCTACCCACCGAATGGCCTCCCCTCACTCCTCCCTGTCCCTTCTTCCTCCCATGTTTCAGTGGCCACTACCCTATTCCGCAGTTCTATGAGATGAATACTTTTTGATCTCACATTGAGGAAGCTTGTGCAGATTTGCTTCTCTGTGCCTGTTTAGTTTCATGTAGCATAATGACCTCCAGCCCTCCAGCCCTCCCTGTGTCACTGCAGATGGAAGAAGTGCTTTCTTTTCACGGTTAAAGAGTGTTGCATGAACATTCTTTCCCTGCCCATCTAGTGATAGATAACTGTCATCTCCACTTCTTATTGTGAATGGTACAATGGAAGTAGAGGCTTCTTTTCAGCAGTCTGACTTCGACCAACTATTAAATCTGAAATCCATCAAGTTGCTTTTCCAGTCATAATGTATTTAAATCAGAAATGATAAAAAAAGACTTCAGAAACCATAAACAATACATGGAGATAAATGCCAGATTGCTAAATAGGTCAAAGAGAAAATAGGAAAAAAATCTTCTTGGAACAAATTAAAATGGAAATAGAACATACAAAAAGCAAAATCAGTACTGGGAAAGGCATTCATAATAATATCTAAATTCATCATTGACTTAAAAATCAAAAAGATCTTAAAGAATTTATCATTGTTCCATATGGAACTAAAAATAATAAGAACACACCAAAGCCCATAGAAGAAAATAATAAAGAGCAGAGCAGAAATCAGTGAAATTGGGACTGAAAGCTTTACTAAAGATCAACAACATTAAGAGCTGGTTCTGAAAAACATAAACAAAACTAATGAACCCTTAGCTGAATTAAGTAGGAAAAAAAAAAAAAAGAGGAACAGCTCAAATAAACTTAGGAGCAAAAATGGAGACATTATAATTGTCAATACAGAGAAAGAACAGATTACTAAAAGCAAATAGAAACAAATACATTACGTCATTTAGCTGTGGAACAGTCCTGTGTTCTTTACATCCTTAATGTCTTTCTTTTATGGGTAAAGAAACTTTCCCCAAATCATAGCATTATGAAGTAGAAGAGTCAAACAAAATTTTGAAAATAAATTATATTTAAAGATACTGTGCTGTTTGGTTTTTGTCAGCTTGACACTAACATATACATATCTGGGAGAAGAGAATCTTAATTAAGAAGACGCTTCCATAAGATCAGCCTGTAGGCCCTTTTTCTTAGTTGGTGATTGATGTGGGAGGGCCCAGATCCCTGTGGGTGGTCCTATCCTCGGGCAGGTGGTCCCAGGTTGTATAGGAAAGCAGGTTTTGAAAGCTGGGAGGAAGAAGCTGGTAAGCAGTATTCCCTCATGGCCTCTGCTTCATTTTCTGCTTCCATGTTCATGCCTTGAGTTCCTGTCCTGACTCTCCTTGACGATGGACCACAATCTGCCAGGTAAAAGTAAAACCTTTTCTCCCCAAGTTGCTTTTGGTCATGGTGTTAATCATAGCATTTAGAAACACTAACCTCAGGACTACACAGAGAAGACCTATTTCACAAACAAAACAAAACAAACAAACAAGCAAAAACAAAACAAAACAAAACAAAAAACCAAGAGCCAAAAGAGACAGCTATGAAATGCTTCCCCCAATCCATGGCCTTCCCCTGACACTCATTTACCAACTCCTCACGCATGTTCCCTGGAGCTTTGTGACCTCCTCAGCCTTGTCTGGTGTCTGTGTCTCTCTGTAGATTTTTGAGCCAGCCCCTGCTGGTTTTACGTTTATTTTCCCTACCCCCCTTGCCCATATGTGGCCTGAATTCTGCCAAATGGCAGAGCTCTACAAACTGCCCCTGAAAGCCACCTTCTCAGCACTCCTTCTCCTCCCTGAACACCAAGAAATGGTGTGTATAAAAGGTTTTCCTTCATCCACCCCCCAGGCGACCACCACACAGACTTTCTCCCGTGGCCTGACACAGAGTGCACAGTTTCTGGGTATGCTTCGGTTGAAGGCAGCAAGGCTGAAATATGCCTAAGAAAAACGACGCAGATTTCAGTGTGGAGGGGTGTGTACAAAAATTCCATTATCTCTAAACCACAGGAACCAGAATCACATCTGGCACGTGACATAAAGCTGGAGATGTAAGGAATAAACAGATTAGGAGCCACCGTGAAAAGAGGCAGCTGCGTTTTAGGTTTGATATGGTGGGAAAGAAAGATCCCTTGAGGCTTTCGGAGCATGGGGGTGATGTGATGAAAACAGTGATTGGAGAAGATGAAATACAAGCAGGACGAATCAGAGGGAAACACCAGACACGGAGAGGAGGCAGTAATCCAGGCCCCGGGGAGGTGAAGGAAGCCAGGGAGAGAGAATTATGAAGTCTGTACAAATTAATTAACACATGCCCACCTGTAACTCACTTCACTACCAAGTTCCTACGTACGAATTTTTTTTAATGCTCTCACTATATTTGAGAACGCAAAGTAAACCCACGAGAGGCTGAATATTTTCATTAAAATGATAATAAAATTTTCATCTCTGTGACCATAATGGTTGAATATAATAGTTTAACTGTCTGGGCACCCTGCTGAGCAAATAAGCTTTATCACGAGGATGTGGAGCTGTTTGCTGGGAGGAAATGGGTTTCAGGGATAATTTACATTAGCTCCTTATTCACAGAACAAACAAGCACAGTGCAAAGTGGATTAAGTTTCTTAAGTAGTTGCTTGCCCGTGAAGCCAAAATGGTTGTATAAAGGTGTCAGTTGTATCCCAAGACAGTGTTTAACTTACTGCCCCTACCTCTCCAAACAAGTCTACCCAAGTAGCAGGGAGAACATGATTTGTCCAGACCCTATTCAAGGAATCCTGTGCCCCATTGAAGCCTGTTCTTTACTTCTGAATACAGATCTGAATGTTCCGGAGACTCACAAGGTGTTTTCAATCGATTTAAATCTTGAAAAACCTTCGAGGATATTCAAATCCATAGTTTAAGCGTTGTTTTCAGGCTGCATCCATATTTACCATTTACATTCAAGGGAAATATAATGGCCATATATTAAAATAGGGCTCTTTGTGTAAGGACAGAGGGGAAGGGCCCAGAACATCACCCCTTACTCCCTCTCCCTCTGTCCTTCCTGGATGTGCACACACTGTTGCAGAATCTAAAGCTGTCAGCAGGACCCTGGGACTCCAGAGAAAAGTATCCCGAAAATACTTAGGTCTAGTGTCTGTCTCTGTCTCTCCAACTTCCCCTGCCCTGCGTGTGTGTGTTTCTTGGTACCAATATGAAACGGTGACCCAGAAGGTTAAAGCAGGACTTCAGCTGTGTGACACACTGAACAGCTGGAAAGCCACGCTAAAGCGGTGCATAGAATGCTCCTCAACACACACAATATCCATTTACCTGTGTAATACATGAACTCACAAATATAGGACCATCAGCTTGTCCACCATGGGCACACCCCAAGACAAAGCAAATTCCTGTCTCTGCGTGTATCCCAGACCTCTGGTGGAAGTGATTCGGCAGGTAGTGGGATTGCTTTAATAAGTTGTGCTTAGAAGATTTGGAGTGGGGGTCCAGGAAGTGGACTATATTATTTTAAACTGAATTATAATTGAATAAAGATAAGATTTTGTTCAGGGAAATTTGTATTGTCTCTATACTTGCATACACACATAAATGGATCATATTTTAAGTGTGCTGGTTTTCCATGTAAAACATACCTTTTCCTGTGAGTACAGAGAAAACGCTGTCCTCTCAAAGAGGCTTTTGTACAAGCATATTTTGAAGTTTTGTTTGTAACAGAGGAAAATGAGATGAGACCTTAGTGTTCATTACCTGAAGAATGGCCTACTCTGTCAGGATCTGTTTGGGAAATGGTGTTCCACAAATCGGCTCAATGAATCACTGCTTCGTGTTGCACGTGAACCGAAACCTAAACTGCTAAAAATCTTATGACATTTCAAAACAAGTTGTAGAATAGCATGTACTGTGTACGTTCGTGAACTATTACTTATGCAAAGCAATATTTCATCTTGCCGAATTACACGTGTAAACAGAAAAATATGTAAGCATGGATTACAAATGTACACGGGAAAACATTAAGTGTGCAGGCGGAATACAGTGTTGTCTTTGGAGTAGGAGAAGAGAGCTGCAGTTCAGGAGACGTCAACTGTGTCTGGTATGAGCCTGTCACTCTGCTGTGCTGTGCTGTGCGAGTTGGATGACAGCGGACAGAGTTTTGTTACTGTGTTCAGTTTAGTTGCTTGCGTTGGCTTCAAACATTTCCTCAGATAACAGGTAGTGGGTGGCCTGAGGCCCACTGGGTGATGCTGGTGTAGGCTCTTCCATGAGTCCAAGTCCAGTCCTAATCTTAGCAGCTTAGTTTTACTTGAGAGACACTCTTCCCCACAGTCCATCAAGGCCACTTCTGGTCTGGCCAGAGATAGCCCAAAGCACAATTTCTCTGTGAAGAATCAGCTGGTATTTATCAGTTTCTCACTTGGCTCTGTGTCTCTGCTTTGCTCAACTCTTATGACAGAATGTTAAGCTGTTGAAAGGTCAGTGGAGAGATTATCTAAATATGAAAAAACAATGTGTATATGAGAGATAGGGATAGAGAATGAGAGAGGAAGAAAGGTTTGTGTGGGGAACCAGATAAACTCACAGGAAGCAACTTATTTAAGTCAGAATGCTGCTGAGAAACTGGAAAGCAGTATTCATTGTTTCATATAATAGGAGTAAGTTCAAAGAGTAGCATGCTGTAGCCTTTAATTACAAATCAGCTTTTTTTTTTTTCTTTCTAATCTATCTTAAGACCAGAACAACAGACAACCAACACCTTGGCCAGAGACGGAAACCAGTACAGGGAGATTTATGGCGCTTTGGGAAAGCTCAGGGCAGTGGTTTTATCGTTGGCTCCTCCATGCCCTCCAAGTTACTTAAGAGGCTCTTACTTCTGCTTCTCTTTTCAGATCAAATACTTAGTATAACCTTCAGGTCAGCGTTTGCTTTTCAAGTAGGTGAGCTGAGCTTTCTGCTGCTAGAGGGGTGACATTGGCTGAAATTGAAGATAACCCTGAGAGTTCAGGGTCCAGACCAGATTAGTCCATAGGGTCAAGAGATATGGTCCTCAATTGTATCTTTGGAATATTTCCTGCCCTAGAAAGGCTGCCCTTGCCGTGGCCTATGAACATAGTCCTCCTGGAGTGTTACGGAGTGCACAGATCTGAGTCCACACTCCTGCAGCTAGCTCAACAGCCATGGGCAGCAGCTTAACTTTATCGAGCATGCGCGTCTCAATCTTTACCACCTTCTCAGGAAGGTTCTATTGCTGCTTTGTGTTACACAGGAGCTACCGAGACACAAGCAGGTTTGGCCACATACCTCAACCTCAGCGTCAGAAGCAGGACTTCCATCCAGCCACGTGGTTCTTACAGTCTAGCCTTTCAGGCTCCATGCTTAGTCTCACAGTGATGGTTAAAATAAGAGAAGGCACGGGCTGGAAGAAGACCCCTTGGATAACACGATTGCCATGCGATCATGAAGATTGGAGTTCAGCTCCCCAGTAACCGCATAAAAGCTGGGCAGGCAGCCCTTCTGTAATCCCAGTGCTAAGGCAGGGGAGGTAGAGGGTCCCCCAGGCAAAGTGGCTGGATGGATGCGTTTAGCAAGAGCTCCAGCCTTAGCATGGACAGTGATGGAGGAAGACACCTGACACCAACCTCTGGCCTCCTCACACATATGCAAACACATACATGAGAACACACACACACACACACACACATGTTCACTAGCACACGTACTTACTCATATCCATATACATCTGCATATCCAGACGCAGACGGACATAGAATCGGAAGTCTTTAACTGCCACCTGCATTGCTACTGCCAGTTAAACGTGTTTAATTATTCTAGTCTGGTTTATCCCCCCCCCCCCCGTCTGTGAAAAGAAAAATAACACCAAGCGGAGGAAGGCTGAGGTGGAAACACAGAGGGGCGGTAAACGCCACGCAGTGGCCACAGAAGCCTCTGTTTCAGTCTGTCTTGTAAGACCAAGAGGCCCTGACACCACGGCGCCCACTTAGCTGTGAAAGTACTGCAGAGTCCCAGAAGAACCTTCCTCTTTGATATGAACATCCATCTTGGTCCAATCTTGGACAGGCTGCTCTATTTTATATTTCATCTGGAATCTTAAGTTCTCCCCAGTTTTGGCATTTTCTATTTGTGTGTGTGTGTGTGTGTGTGTGTGTCCCATATCTAAGATATATGAATCCAGGGTATCTGAAGAGGTAGATTGTGCATGTGTTGGCAACTCTATTCTCCTAAGGTTAATGATCACAGTTCTAGAGTCCCACAGTCCCACAGGAAAGGTAACTTTCTGCCTAGAGACACCATGGTTCCAACTGCCAGCAGGTTAGTGTCAGAGAAAAAGAGAAGTGATTTTCTACCCTAGCTGGTCGAGATCCAGCTTAGCAGGCACCCTGTTAGGAACAGGGATGGTGGTATGCTAGGACTTCGCTCTGGGTAATGACAGGCGAATGGGGTGTGCAGGACAGGCTGACCTTTGAGGGAGGCCGCGCTCCTGTGATCTCATGCAACTGCTCCTCTGCTAAGTATCACGTGACAATGACGCCAGGCAGGAGCAGCTGTGCCAGGCTGTGAGCCACCCCAGGCTGCATGCCATAGCCTGGGGTGTTCGCTGCCTCCCTGATTTTTTTTTTCCTGCAAAGGTCTCTCCATGGGTAGCCAGCAGCAGGAGACACGTCTGAAGTGACAGCAGGACCTTGAGCTAGCTGGAGCAGGGCCTGGAAGCAGCTGCGTGCCCGCTGAGTGCTTTGCCAGTCCCTCCGGCACAAGACTGACCCCCATTCCAAGGGAAGCCAGCCCTGGCTGTGCACGGAAAACCGGAAAATGAGTCCCCTGGGAACTGTGGCTGGCGACAATGGAGCCATCCCAATGCTTTGAATGGACAGAAGGGGATTAGTCTGCAGGGTACTACCCCCCCCCCCGGGGCCCCAGCAATCCCCTCCTCTGACCTCTGAGGGCTCTAGAAGATGTTAGAACATTCCTAGTCCACGTTGTATCACACAGAGTACAGTCCGCAGCCCGAGCTTTTTGAGAGGTAAGGAGTGAAGATGGTAGTTCAGGGAGGGTCCCAAAGCCCCTGCAGCATATACCCACCCACCCACCAGCCACCTGCTGCTCTCTAGCAGGCCAGGCCCACCCCGGGTCTTATGGCCTCTGCACTGAGCCTGCTATCCTGAGTGACCTGGTCCTCTGGACTTTCCCATTGTCTTCTACTACACAAACCTCACTTAAAATAGCAGTTTCTTAGACCTCAATGTCCACAGCCTCCCTTAACTTATCAGCGTGGCCGTTTAGTTCACAGTATATAACCAAGCTCCTCACTGCCCAGTTCGTTTGTGCTTTGCAGCAGCACAGAGGGTTCAAGGCTCCCGGAAACCGTAGCACCCACTTTGGGCCATTTCATTCTCCCATGAGCCCACACTCCTCTGTCCTAATAGAGACTGAATCACTCTCTGAGTCATAGTTGTCTCCTGGTGCCCATGTTTTCAATACATTACTCTTCCATTTAAGGACGCTTTGTGTTTTTTTTTTTGTTTGTTTTGTTTTGTTTTGTTTTTTAAAGTAAGAACAAACAATAATCAAGATGTGAGTTCAACAGAGAGGTTGTCTTTTTTTGTTTCTCAAAAAGGAACATCTAGGAAGTTCCCAGTCAAGTGTCATGGTGGCAAGATGGCCATGAGGGACATTGGCACCTCCAGGGATGATGGTATTTCCTTTGTGCCCTCTCTTCCTGGCACTAGAGCATGGCTTCTATCCCATGTTTGTCACATTGTGACCACAGATAGCTGCTGCTCCTCCAGATATCACATCTGCATCCCAGAGAGGAAAAGGAGATGTGAAGACAGAAAGAGCCATCCTGGATGAATTAAATCCAGCCAGTTTCCAGCTAGAACTAGACCACATGGACAACCACGGAGAAAGTATAAACTAGAAAAGTCCCTTTTCTCTATGTTTGACTTGTTGCCACTGTCTTCTAAATAAATCAGGGTTTCCGTAGGAAAAAATGAGAATGTTACCTATTGGATTCACTAGAGCTGGGTAGACAACAGTAGGCATTTGATCCCAAACTTGGCTTAGAAAATCCCCTTTCTCAAAAATTATAGTCAGGACACACAGCAATTGAGTCTAAAAGGCACTTTATGCTGCTGTGTTTCCAAACATTAAGAGAATGCTTTAATTCTTTGCATTCTGTCTTTAGCTTCATTACCTTTCTGCAAGTAAATCTTGTCTTAAGTTAGTTCGAGGTAGTCATTGTAGCTTCCAACCAAGGGTCTTTGTAACAGGAACATCCACCTGCCAGCTCGGTCGTGTAGTCATCCGATCTCCCTAGGCACATCTCACTGGACCAAATGCTGCTTCTTTGGGGTGACCCAGGAAGTATAGACATTATGTCATCAGCTCAACGGCACCCTCCTCTTCACCTTCAGACAGTGTGTGCTGAGCTCTTGATGAGAGAAAGCCCTTGTAGCACTGAAGACAACCTGGGTGTGGTGGAAGGTTGGGGCTGGGGCTGGGGCTGGGTGGGGCACTAACCAATGAAGCACAGCTAGAGCTGGGTGACAGAGGTGAAGGCACGTGTGTTCTGCCTTCTGACTGCCAGCTCATGGTCATGTGTTTGTCAGGGCCAAGCTCATGCTGACTCATACTGTCACCAAAGACCCCAGGGGATGCAAAGCCTGGGAGCCCAGCCAGGGGGCCCTCCACCCACCCACTGCGCACGTTCATAGCCCTGGCAAAATTCTGTATCATAGTATTAGGAGTTTCTTTCCCTGTGAAGCTCCAGCTCCACCACCTATGAGCTTGATATACAGTCTATTTCAGTGCATAACTGGGTCTTAAGCTTATGCAGATTTTAAACAGGATTTCCCAAGATGTGTTTCTTGCAGGTTTTGTAGGAACAAATGCTTTCCTGATCAAGAAACTCTTGGACACATCTGCTTACACTGAAACATCTTCATTGCTAAATATTTTAGAGCTTTCTACATCTAAATAGGTTAAAAGGTATCACAGAACATATGGTGTTTTCCAAACCTGTTTAGTCACTGACATTCTTTTCCTTGGCATATAGTGAAAGTATGATGCCCCAGAGGAATTGCAAGCTCTCTAGTTCAGGGCATAGACCAAGACAGTCTCAAAAATTCCATCTAGAAGCATTTGCTAGTGTTGTTCAGGGTCACAGCCTGAAACCCACAATTACCTCAATCAGGAACCAAGTACTGATGCAAAAACACAACACTCACCGCAAAGGGAATATTGCCAAAATTCCTTCTCTTGTAGACAATATCCAATCCCTCCTCCGATGGTACCAGTGATAAACTGAGGTTCAGTTACAATGTTCACCCTGGAGAACCAATGAGTTTCTTAGGCTTCCTTACAGAGCAGTGGGTGAAAGGTTATGGGCAGCCATACTGGGAGTTCTGTATGCAGCATAGATGAGGACTCTCCCATGGCAATGTGTAAGGAGTCCCTTCCCTTCATTCTTCCCTACCCATGTACTCTGCCCTCTCCCAGAGACCCACTTGCAATTAGGGCAGAGTTACATATACTTTCTGGGGTGAGGGTGGAGTAGCTGGATGCTCAGATAAGAGTCCCATTACACTTTTCCACCCCCTTTCCAGGAGGGAAAGTCAACAGTCAACAAGTCCAGCTGGGGTGACCTTTGGCAAGAAGGCCAAGCTAGCTGGACGTGAAAACCTGGCAGCAGTTTGGCTCCGAAGATAATCCTGTAAATGAGGGATAGACTATTCTGAAGCCAAATGTGAGTGACCCTAGCTCAGGAGCACAAAGTTAAGTTTCTTCAAAGTCCATGTTCTAATTTTGTTACAGTTTGATGATGTTTTTATGGTAACAGAACAAAGAATGTCATAAATAAAGATACTTTACTAATACATCTATAGAAGCATCAAGTGAGTGGATTAAAGGAAAAAGGAAATAGTGTTACAGCCTCAGTGGCTATGTGACAGCTGTGGGGTTGGTTGGAGCCTAGGATTCTATTTGTACAATCCAAGTGACTTTCCCAATGGTCACAAAGCTGTTAGGTCAGGTGTAGAGGCAGACAACAATGATTATTAAGAAAAATAATATCCTAGGATAATATGTAATTAGGCTCAAGACCTGCAACACTCCAACCCCTCCACAATCACTGGAGTTCCAGTCAGCCAGTTAACTCTGCTGAAGGCTGATGCAATTTCCTTCTGGACGCTTACATGTTCCCACAAGAAACATGTCCTGTGTTTTGGGTGAGTTTCAGAAGCCTCCCCTGAGCATGTTGGGGTGAGGGTGGGGGCTCTCAGGTGTGAAACATTGCTGCTGTGACTGGTGAAGCCAAGTCTAAGAAGACTTTGACTGTGGGCTGAGAAGGAGCATGCTGGTTCCTTGTTGTCATCCACTCAATTTCAGAAAGCATTTTGGGCTGGAGAAGAAGGAGGAGGAGGAGGAAGAGAAGAAGAAGAAGAAGAAGAAGAAGAAGAAGAAGAAGAAGAAGAAGGGAGTTGGAGTGGAGTTCAACATTCTGACACTTGTTTTCTATTGCAACAAATCAAAGCACTTGGGGTCCATTTGAGGCAGATCAAGTCACATTGACCTTGATGACCTGTTGTATGGCTGGAAGATGGGTTCATTGTGTTTAAAGCCTTCTTACTCAAGAGACAATCTGGTCCAACAAAAGAAGACTATCTTCCTAACCGTGTGCATGTATGCCTTTACAGAGTGCTGCACTGGCAGAGCTGAAACCATCATATGGTTCCAGCATCTGTCCACTGACAAAACCATTTTAGATGAATTTAATGCCTATATAGTCTATGATTCTGCCAAAGTGGTGCCCAGAAGACAATAGGAGGAAAAAATGCTTTGCTTCCTTGAGAGATCTTTCCTCCCAGGAGTAAAGAGACGCAAGGCACCTGGGGAGGGGCGGGAAGGAGGGGACGGACAGACACATGTGTTTATAATCACAATTTAATAACATAAAATACAGCCTATGAAGTAATTCTTTAAAAAAAATTATACCTACAAATTTCAATATCATCTATCCACCATGGAGTAGTGAAAAGTTCACGTTTATCTCCAAAATGAGTATATCTGGCCAATATTAATAATAGTCATTGCTGCCTGGAATTTGCTTTGGCTTTATTTCCCCCTAAATTGAATTCTTTGACCTGTCTGAAAAGAAATTCTTAGTTCTAACTACACGTTGGTATGCTATCCCAGGGTGAAAGAAAATGGGAGATGAGAATACTGAGATCAGTATGACGGGAATGAAAGCTAACGAGGGTGTTGAAGAACTCGGTTGCTCTCAGTCTTCAGACAGATGATGTTGGGCCTGAATTCTGCCTGCTGCATCTTTCTCAGATCTGCTGATGAGGTCCTGGCCCCTATGACCTCAGAACGTCACTGTATTTGAATAGAGGATCTTTACAGAGTCACCTGAGCTAAAATAAGGTCATTATGGTTGTCTATAACCCGGTATCACTAGTGTCCTCAAAGGGGGGTGGAGACTGGACACAAAATAACCATAAAGAAAGATCTCCTGGACAGACATGAGGCCAAGACAGTCACTAAGAAGCTAAGACGAGAGAGTTGGAAGAAACCTCTCTCACACAGCTCTCCGGAGGAACAAGCCTGACAACAGGCTTACTTTGGACTTTGGTCCTCCAGAATTACAAGACAGTAAATTACTTGTTAAACCCGTTGATCACAGAAGATTCTCAAGTTAGCCCTGGCAACTTCACATAGCTGTGACTATTAGTTACTTATTAGTTACTGTTGTTACTGTGATAACACACCATGACCAACACCAGCTTTGGAAAGACAGTTTATTTTGACTATGGTTCCAGAGGGAGAGCCAAAAAAGGTAAAGGAGCCATGGTGATCACAGTCAGCCAGAGCAGGAGGCTCAAAGACAAAGCAGAGAGACAGAGACTGAGAGAGAGAGAGAGAGAGAGAGAGAGAGAGAGAAAGAGAGAACTGAAAGTGTGATGAGGCTGTGAGTCCTCAAAGCACACCCTAGCAATGTAATTTCCCCCCTGCACTCTGCCTCTCACCTCACTGACTCAACGGAACTGCCTGAACAGCACTTCCTGAAGGTTCCGTAACCTCCCTGAAACACTGCCATAAACTGGGGACCAAGAGTTCAAATACTTGATCCTACTGGGGAAAGTTCTCATTCAAAGCACCATGCACTCTTCCTTAGTCTTCATAGGCCATGACTATATCATTATACAAAATGCATTTATTGCAGTTTCAAAAGTCCCTATTGGCTTCTAAATCTCAATGTTTTAAAGTCCCAAGTCTCTTTTGAGACTGAAGGCAATCTCTTATCTGTTACCCCCTGTTAGAAAATGCAAATTACATACTTTCAACATGCCACGGCATAGAATATATATGACCAATCTGAAATGAAGGAATGGGAGTATAGTGATAAAATCCTGGGTCAAAGCAAAACTGAAATCCAGTAGGACAATTACCAAGTCCTTTAGCTCTATGTCTAATATCTAGGGCTTTACTTTCAAAGGTCTTATATGGTTTTATCCCTCCAGATTTGCTGTCTGCAACATACTTCCCGACCCATTCCACTCTCTATATGAAGTTCTATTTGGCAGATTTCTCACAGTTCTGGCATCTTGAGAATCTTTCCTGAAACTTGGGATTCATTTTCATAGCTTCATGCAATAGCTTCTCATGGCCTCTTGGTTTTGTGGCTTCTGGGGGTATCACCTTACAATGACTCCAGCACTGCCTTACATTGACTTCAGCAGCATTCTGAAAATGTGGAGGAAGAATCCATCACACACACGCCATTATAACGGAATTTTAATTCAGAACACGGCTGCTCTGGCAAGAAATCACATCCAAAGAAATTCTAAGTCTGTGTGATCTGGCTGGAATATAGACACACCTTTAGTCCCAAGAGACAGGGGCAAGCAGATCTCTAAGTTTAAGGCTAGCCTTGTATAAAGCAAGTTTCAGGTAAAGAAAAGCTTAGGTCCAGGTGTGCTGGTATATGCCCTTAATCCCAGCACTCAGGAGACAGAGGCATTCAAATAGACAGAGGCATTCAAATCTCTGAGTTCTAGTCAGTGCTGTTCAGGCAGTTCAGCTGAGTCAGTGAGGTGAGAGGCAGTACTGTACAGTTGAGTTCATGGCAGCTCAGTTCGTGGAATTCAGAGGCAGATTTACCAGAAGAGTTTTACAGAGACAAGTTGAAGAGAGAACAAGCTAGACGCAGGTGAAGACAGAGCAAGCCAGAGAATGAGAATGAGCCAGAAGATTAGAATATATTGCCAAAGTCAGTATGAGGCCAAGCAGAGCAATTCAGAGGCTGAGAGAGAAGCCAAATTAAATCAGTTAACTAGGAGAGAAATTTGAGTCAGAACAGCTGAGTTGAACAAGCCAGCAAGAGTTCAGTAAGAACTAGAAAAGGTGAGCTTACTCAGCAGTAAGTCTCAGAGGCTGAAAACATTCTAGGCCTAGGTTAGATTGTATGGTGGCTAGAAGCTTCCAGGACCAGGCCTAAGTTAACAGAAGGAGGCAATGATCTTCCAAGATAACAGTCATGTCAGGTGAATAAAACATACTTTACCACCCCCTCATGCCTCCAAAGCCAGTACCACATGGATGACACAGCCAAGTTCAGCCACCTGCTTGGGGTGGACCTGGCCCCCTTTAACCACATTTATAACAGGTTTTGTATGCTGAAGCAATTGCTTTCTAGGAACAAGAAAACCTTCATTCTTTCTTCTTTCCCAAGCTGGTCTCTTAACAGACAGTGGGGGCTCACGCTCAGGGCACTCTTCCCATTGCCCCAGTGCCCCAGGGAGTCTCTCTTGAAGGACATTGAGCTCCTGAGTGATTACACCCTCTCTTTCAGTGCAGTCTTTGACTGTGAATTAAATGTCCTAGTATTCTTTTCTCTCCAAACTGTGCATCTTGTATTTCTTTTTGCCACACTTGCTCTTTATCAGTGTAGAGCTTTGTAAGAGTTGCAGTATCACATGTGACACGCTCAGTGTTACACTGTCTTGAAATTTCCTCACCAAAAGGATGAGTCCATTTCTTTTACTTTAGTCTCAGGCAAGTTCTTAGGGTACAAGAAGACAGGCTTTTTGCTAAAAATCATAAGGATTGCTCTAGCCCAGCTCTTTTGTTCATTTCTTTCTTTGTTTTTTGAGACAGGGTTTCTCTGTGTAGCCTTGGGTGTCCTGGACTTGCTTTGTAGACCGGGCTAGCCTTGAAGTCACAAATATCTGCCAGCCTCTGTCTCCCCAAGTGCTAGAATTATAGTCGTGCATCACCATGCCCGGCTACTACCACAGTTCCTAATAGACATTGTTTTCCTCTGAAACCTCTTGAGTTTCTGTGGTCTACATTATTCTCAGTATTTCTATCTCACAGGCCCCTGCTAGGTCCACTAAGTTCTGCTGATAAACAAAGCATTGTCGGGTTCTTCACATCACCAGCCCACTCTCTGGTACCAACTTTTGTATTAGTTTATCTCTGTTGCTCTGACAAAACACCATGACCAAGATTGACTTATGGGAGAAAGGGTTTATTCTGGCTTGTGGTACCAAAAACAGAGCACTTAATGCAACAACACTGTGTGTGTTGGCGTATCTTTGAAAAGCCGGGGGGGGGGGGTTGTTGTTGTGTTTGTTTGTTTGTTTGTTTGTTTTTTAATCTAGAGCACTGGGGATAAATGACCTTTGAAAGTCTTAATTTCTTTAGGCAGAGATGGAGACATCTTCTCACCAGGTACGAAGAGATCTTCCTACACAAGCTGTCGCTTTTATCTTCATGAAAATGGATGAGAGATCAGTTGAAACCACAGATACCCTTCCTGGCCATCCTAATTGCATTTTTCAGTAATGACTTACAAAGCAAAAGTGGCTCAAAGTGATGCTCATGAAAAGGAAAAAAAAAACTACAAGTTTATATCTTTTCATGGTATATTCATCAGAAAAACTAACAACAGATTCTGGTACAAGTACCAGTGTGGGGCTCAGACTCTGAGACCTATCACAAACGTCAATGTTACGATATGGTTCTCTGTGGTAAAACCTCTGTAAACAAGAAAAGCACACGTTCCAAACCCCCTCTTTTCATGGTCTAATACTGAGCTCTCTTTCACTAAAAAGTTTCTTATGAACCATGTTTCAGGGATAACTTAACTCGTGAATGTCGCCATCCTGTTCCATCTCACCAATAAAATGTTTAATAGCAATTGCTTTTGCATCATTTATCAACCTCTCATCAGCATGTTTCATTTTGCTATAAACCAAGATCATTAATGCATCTTCAAAGCTGGAATATAGAATTGAGGCCAAAATCACAATGACTAAGAGGTGCATTTTGGCAATGGAAAGTGCAATTCTAAATGCTGTAAAGCAGAGCTGGAGCTCTGGCCCCGTCTCTGCTCTCTGTGCCAAAGGAAATAGGAAGATAAGCATTTTGTGCTATACATTTTTATCATTGAGGATCATGTGACCTTAACAGCTGAACAGCTGGCATGGTGTCAGCTATACGAAAAGAAAAGTCAACATACTCAGCAAACATAAATCTAGTGTTCAAAAGAACAGTCCTGGTTTTGGGTCCCAAAGAGATGGAACACTCCTATGAGGGTAATTCAACGAAGGCTTAGGAAACTTCTAAGGAAACTTCTTTTATTTATTTTTGTTTGTTTGTTTTGCAAGTGTGTACGTAGGTACAATAGAACCACTAGCGTTGATAGAGGCTGAAATACTTTTGCCCCTCCTGGGTTCCAGAAGACCAAATTACCAGAGTTACCAGAATGTGAAAGGAGAAAGTCACCGTGAATAGATAGTGGGACCATGGTACCCTCACAAGGAGGAAACAAGACTGTCTCTCAACACCTTACTTTTGCTTGCCATCGTCCCATTAATTTCCTACTGGGAGCTGGAACCCAGGGATCTCACACAGGCAGATAGAAAGCATGGAGCCCCCTGATGAGACCCACAAGGGTTAGTCCTGTCCACAGACTGAGTAGAATTCAGTGGATGAATAGATGGCTTGAAGCACTTTGCTAAGGAACCCTAATAAACTCAACACATGGCTACAGACTCTGAGAATGGAAACATCATCGCTCTGCTCACCACTCTGTCCCTGGATACATCAGTCAAATACCAACCAGTTCTTCAACTCACTATAATAACAGCATCTAGGTGGCCAAGAAGAGAATTCCTCTGGACACTTCTCAGCTGGTGCAGACTTCATCACTAAAGGCATAAAGACAGAAGGTATCACCACTTTAGACACGAGCTACAAAGACACTTGTACTTCAGCCTGACCTGCCACGGATTTAGGAACCACTTCCCACGTACACACACGTTCAGGAATTTGCTGGGATGACTCGACGAAGAGTCAGGAAGGCTGCCTACTTTCAGTTGCAGTTCCAATATAAGTAATGCAGCCCAGGAACAGCCAGTGGAAGAGCTCCATGGGTCCAGGCATAGTGGGGGACACTGAACTTCCACACCCTCTCTGGACATGTCACCTTCTCAGAATTATCATCTGTGTCTACCAACCAGGAAGCTCACTTGGCCCCACGGTTTTTATAGAACTTCATTTTGGAGGCATGGCTTACTAAACCATTGGCCATTGGTGACTAAACTTCATCTCCTGCCTCCAGACCACCCTCTGAAAGTAAGGGTGACATGCGGAACCCAGAGCTCTACCCCCTTCATGTATTTGGTTCCTCTGGTGAGCAGGGTCTACCTCCAAGGGATCTGCGCCTGTCTCTACTTTAACATTAACATACAACAAACATTCCTCTCGCTCAGAAAACCTCACAACTTTGGGGATCTCTGTTTTAGAAATGGGAACTAACAGTAATGTATTTTTAAAAATCACATCGCAGCCGCACATTGTACCGCAGTGCCTGGCACACAAGAGACGAAAAAAGAATTTCTTGTGAATGAACAAGGCAATGAGGCAGGCCACTCTGGAGTTGTTTTTTATTTCTCTTATGAGAAAAAGAATTTTTGTGAGTTTAAATTCCAATTTTAAGGGCCTCCTCCCCTCCAGGTTGGGTAGTCTAAAGAAGACAGATCCTGATGGTTCCCAGAATCCAAGGACACTTCCCACCCCTGACAGGTAGGCTTACAGAAGAAACATGAAGCTCTTTCAGAGACAGATCCTGGCCTATTCATTTCCTGTCTACCCTTCATCTCTTCCTTTCCACAAAACCCACAGGCGCTGATGCTCTTCAAAGAAGGAGGACACTAGGATTGGATATGCTCATGGGGGGGGTAGATATAATGAGTATATGCCACCTGAAGGAATTTATATTCCAGATAGTGTCCAAGGCTATGGATCTTACCTTACTCTAAAAAACGCAAGTGGTCAGTGTTGCACATCACAGGGAAAACTGGGTTTCTGCTGGGAAAATCTAAAATCAGGGACGAGGAAAACAGAACATGGTAGGCCTTTTCTAAAACAACCTGAGGAGAGAAAAGGAAATGAAAGCAAATACCGTCCAATCACGGATGTAACTCACTTTGAAAATAAGATGCAAGATTCCCGCACTGAGTGAACGTCGGAGCGAAGTGGCATTAGGATCCTGGGATTTCTCTGTAGGAGGGCCTGAACATGCTGACCATATGGTGGGGCTTGTCTAAACGGATGTGGGAACTGCCTGGAATTTCCACAAACTGGAATCACTGGAGAAGAGGGCATCGCTGAAGTATGGCAGAAAATGTGCTGCTGCCTGCTGTGGCCTCCGAATCTGGGAACTTCACACACATGCGCACACGAGTGCACACACACACACACACACACACACACACACACAGATACACACAGTGATCCTCAAACATTCTGTATGTGTCCCAACCCTGGGGACCCAGAGCCAAGCCAGAGGTCTAGGTATCTCCAATGTTAAGCTACAGTGCTAAGCTAAGATGATCATGGTTGGGGTGGCTATGGATCTAACAGATTGATGAGGTTTATTTGAAGGAATGTGGAAACATGAGCAGGTTTCAGACTTGTCCCTACCAGGGGAAAATGGCACATAACTAGCCTATAGGAGAGCTGGCATGCTGTAATGACACCAGGATTTGCAGAGTCACAGGCTCAGTTAATTCTGAATAGTAGTGACCATAAGGTTCCTAGTATCCCCAAGGACCCAGGCAAAGGTTTATGGTCACAGTAGAAACCCTCCCAGCCTACCCTAGAACCAGCATCCCCACAGCATGGAAGCCAAGTGTGGGACTGTTACATGAGACTTCGTAGGGAGGTGTAAAGAAACATCTATTCACCCCACAAAGGTCATTGACATGCCAAAGAAAAGATTATATCTTACTCAAGCGGGGTGAACCAATGGATTTACTGAGGGTACCAATGCTCCTAAAGAGCACAGGAAACTCAAAGATGTTTGCACCACGGGAAAGTCTTCTCCAAGCATGGGTAAGAGTTCACAAAAGCAAAATCGCTGGAGCTCCAGGCACCCTTCTACCCCTTACACACTCTAGCAGCTTGGTGCCTGCGCTGGAATGGATGTGGCTGAAACCTCAGATGAGCACATGAGGATCCCTTTGCTACCTGCAAGGAAAAACTAAGAGCCATAGATCTGGTGCCACTGTGTTGTTTTGCTCATTTCATTTTTGTGACTGCAAGCCAGGTGCTCATGTCTCACTCAGGGAAAGAGCTCTACTGAGCACAGGAACTGTCTCTGGCAGGTATGTGCATTACCTACTTCTTCATTGCTATGACCAAACACCCAAAAGAAACACCTTATGGAAGGAAAGATTCCTCTTGGCTCACAGTTTAGTGCACCTCAGCGTGCCAGGGCCAGCACAATGGCTGGATAGGCTCAGTCTGCAATGGCAGGACCTTACAGTGCCTGGTCATAGCGCCATGACAGAAAAGAAAGAGGCCTTCAGCTGGGAGCAAGGCTGGGTTATAGCCTTCAAAGGCCATTCCCAGTGGCTCACCTTCCTTGGCCATGGCTCCTATCCCATAGCACAGCACATTCCCTCAAATCAGCATCATCTATTCACGTGAACCTGTGGTGGACCCTGTAAAATAGTATTGTCATAGAGGACCACTGAGCAGTGTCTGGCCCAATAAGATACGTGAAGATGAGAAAACTGTAAGAACATATCTCTTTACTGCGAAGAAAAACAAGCAAGCATGAGAAGGGTGTTAACATTTTCCTCCATCTGTGGAACTCAGTACCACTCTCATGGATTACTGGGCTTGTGAGCCACCTTCCAGCAGCAATAAAAATGGGTAAAGCTCTGCAAATGTTTGTTTTTAACTTAAATATGTGTCCTAATACTCAAGTAGATCCTGCTTGTTAGAGGACAGCTTTAGAGGACAGCTTTAGCCCTGCGTCACAGGCACAGCTCACTTCCCTGTGGAAGTGGGGTGCCCTCCAGCTTGGGTGCACACTCATGCTTCCTCTTTGTCAGCTGGCCGATGCAGGCTCCATAGACGTATTACATACAGCCTTTGATCAGCAGTACAGAATGCTATCACTTCAGGTCTCCAAGAACAGACTGTCACGGGCAGCTTGCAGAAGTGAGATAGAAACTCACTGTTGGAAAATATTCCTAAAGTCACTGCTCTAAACTCAACTGAAAATACTCCTAAATGCTTCAGAAGGAGAATGGGACCTTCTGAGTGGACCACTTTTTTTTCTAAGAAGTACACAAAGAGAATAGGGTTTCTATGCTCCAGAAGGACACAAAGAGAATAGGGTTTCTATGCTTCACCCAAGGTATACTGAATCAAAATGTCTAGAGAGTGGTATCTTCTAACACCACCTTCTGACAATGGCAGAAGACACATAAACTGTCCTTTCCTCAGCTTTAATCTAGACTTTTCTAGGCTGCAAATGCTATGGATTGAATATGAAATGCTGGCCCTCCTCCCACCATCTGTTCTGAACACTCGGGGCCCCAGGTGGTGGCACCATGGTGAGAGGTTCTTTTCACTTTGAGAGATGTGCCCTCACTAGAGAAAGTAGGTCACTTGGAATGAGCCCTTCGGGGTATCTCATTTCCAGCCACTTCTGGTTTCAACCTCTGCTTTCTAGTTGGCATGAACCCATCCCTATCCTTGATCACACACTCTGGTTAATATGATGTTCTGTCCAAGTATGTGGTGCTGAGCAATCATGGACCCAACCTTCTGGAACCATGAGTGACATAGAGACTGGAACCGTGAGTGACATAAATCTCAGCTCCTTTAAGGTGTTCCTGTCAGACACTTTGTATTTTGTCGTAGTGATGCATGCAGAGAGTCACAAACACAGTTCATGTGTGAGTAACAGAGAACTAAGCGAACACGCCGCACACACACACAGGAGAGAGGGGGGAGGGAGTAAAAATGGGAGGGGGAGGAGAGACCTGCCCTACCCACCCACCCACCTGCTTACAAGATGTGACTTGCATACCTGGTAAGAGCTTCCCAGGGGAGCATCACCGCCTTCCTCTTCTTTCATCTCACATGCTAGCAGCTGGGGTCCACTGAGTGTTAGCTCTACATTACACTGAGTGACTAAAAAGCAGTACAAAATTTGGGTCACATCTTAATTCCCCACTGACACGCCTTCATGGAACAATTATTTAATAATACACACTTAGCTCAGCAATGCCTTCCAGGGTTTGGCTATTTAAATGTTACACTGTTACAGTTTCCTGAAGCTCTTCAACCCTCTGATGAGGAACCAACACCCCTTCTGAAAATCACTCCCCACATTCCTTGTCAGTAAAGAGGTGGTCCCAATACTTGAACACTGTTGTACCTTGCTAACCAGCAACAAAAATAAGTTAATAATAATCTTCATTGCCTCAGTCTCTGCTAGGACACTGATGATGCCATGGCCTTTGTGATTCAGTCACTTCTTACTGATTGGAGTCACCCATGAGGACTCTGCCTTCAACACATGAGACCTTTGAATAGATACTTCATACCCCAACTACAATAGTGCTGAACCAGCTCCCAGCGCCCCTCCCCCAGTATCTGTGACCAAGTGTTTCCCCAGACATTGGGAATGCCTGGACCAAATAGCAAAATCTCAGATGGCTGGCAGCTTAAGAAAGAAGCCAAACCTCACTTAGATCCTGCCTTTGTGTATTTATTATTATTATTATTATTATTATTATTATTATTATTATTCATTATTCATTATACCTCTAGTATCTACCAGCTGCCTGGTTCATGAGACACAGTTAAATAGTGGATTGGATAAGTGAATAAATGCCACGATTACTTTTTAATTTTTGAAAAATATGTCCTCGGCGCTTAACATTGTATGAGATATGATCAGAAAATGCATTCTGGAAAGCTAAATACTTTTAGGAAATGCAAAAATCCTTACTACTGCACCTTACTTCAGAAAAATGATATGCTCCCCAGGCCTTTGAGGAGTTGCAGCAAGGAATGTGGGTGTGGAAATGTAGTTTCTTTGTTTCTGAACTGTCAGTGACAGGGCTGCAGGACCCCTTCACCTCTTGGCTTCCTCTCCTCACCCAAGCTTATCTCAGGCTGCTGCAGTCTCTCCCGCACTGCTTGCTGAAGTCCACCAGAACAGGGTATGGGACACGCTTCCTGGAGCCCCAGCTTCCAAATGTCCTGCACCCCTGCAGGAGACAAATAAAATAGCTTCAGTTCTGTGGTTCCTGAGCCTGGAAGTGATTTCCCAACAAGTCATTTGTTTATCTTTTTTTTTTTTTTTCCCACAATCAACTCCCAGAAAATAATTCTCTCTGATTAAGGACAAACCTGGCTTTTTTTTTTACATGGGCCGGGAGGACTCACATTGAGGTCATCAAGCACGTTACCAATTGAGCTTTCATCCCAGCTTACAACGATCTGAATTTGCAATTTGTAATTGTCCATTTCATCCTGCTCTGCTCTGCTGACCTTTGATCCTACTCCGTGAAGGATGAGATACACCACAGTAATGAGCCCTTATAGCATCTCTAGCTTTGCCCCTTTTCAGCAGTGTATCAGGCATGGCTACTTTTGGTGGCTTTCCAAACAATTCCAGTACATATCCAAAGGCTGTATCCTCTGTTTTTGAGGCTGCTGGGAACAGAAAAAAAAATGCTTTAGGGCCTAGTTTCCTTTGACATTCTTGGTCTATAAGCAAAACATCTACAATCTTGGGCTTCCACTTTCCACTCAGAAAATTCCATCTTAAAATGCTTCCTTATAGCACTCTTGTAATAGAGTACCATGGCAGACCCCTGCATTGGGATGAGCAGCTGACCCCCACAAAATGAGGGTTTTTTTCCCCCTCTTCTCCCAGTGGTTCCATGACTGTGTCCAGAGCGTACTCACTTTTACCATCTCCTTACCAATATTACAAACGACCTGCATAGCTGTTACCATGAAATACCACAACAGATCCATGAACACTGATGATGTACAATGGTCCAGGGTGAAGCTTCTCTTAGAAAAATGGTTGCCTGGGTAAAGAAATCAGCTTCCTTGACAAACTTTGCAGAAGAAGTGATTCATTGTGTGCCCAGAGGGGAATTAAAATTGATCTATTTTTTTAATAAGGTGGGATAGTAATGAGAACTTACTGACTCCACAGAAGTGTTAATAAAACAATTGCCGGTGGCATAATTTAAAGGGCAGATAAGATGCTTCCTAAAAAATATAAGGCAAATAAGAAATGGTCACTTCTTGAAGCAACAGTCAGCCTTGCTATGACTATAGCTTTGTGAAATTCTAAAATGTAGATCGCAGTTTTAGAGCACAATTATGGGAGATTACTAGGTCAAAAACCTATACAGCTTAAAGATTTTTATATAAATGTCCTCTTGTTCTCCAAAATCTCATCCGGCGTTTTACAGAGTGGAGGGCGGAGAGAGAGTTGCACATGTGCATATGCGTGAAAATGGGAGTGCACCTGCACACACCCAAGAAAGAGAAGGAGCAAGAAAACAAGTGAACAAACAAGAGCGATAAAATCAAGTCGGAAATGGTGAAAAGACGGGGGATTAAGTTCACGTTTATCAAGCGTGCATATGCTCTAAGCTCCATGCTAGGTATTAGACACATTTAAATTGCTTAATCCTCATGACAAATTTAATGCCATTCTCATTCCACAGAGCCTCGGAAAAGCTGTGCATGTATCTTGCCTAGAGGCATAGAGCCGGCACCGCAGAGTCAGGATGCTCCCCAAGCGAGCCTCAAGCCGAGGCTCCACACTCCCATCCCAGGAATCACCCCCACTCTAATGGCCTAACTCTTTAATTTCTTAACAGGAGAATGAGCGTTCATAAAATTTTAATTTAGCAAAATATTCCCAAAGTTCCTAGACATTTTCTAAGCTGAACCCTAACTCCTCATTGTGTCATTTGGAGAGCCTGAGAATGCCAGCCTGGCTCCTTCGGCGGTTTCTAAAGGAAAGAACTCTTTCATGCCTTACTGGCCACACACACACACACACACAAAAAAGCCAGACACATTTTCTCCAAAGCATCTCCTAGGCGGCACCCCACCTGTTGAATCTCCCTAGGTGTCATTAGGCAACCCCATGGGCCTCCGTGCCAGCTATCAAAAGATCTGCCAGCCCAGCAGTAGTGGGAATAATGAGGCTCAGCAGCATCTTAACAGAAACCAGGAGCTCACAGGAGAGAGGTGCCAGGCCCTACCAAGCTCCTCACAAGAAAACTGACAACAAGACTCAGGAAAATGAAAATGCCAGGGGGTCAGGTCTGGCCTCAGAAACCACTACAGAATCCAATTAAAAGTTGGTTTTCCTGGCTTCTCTCTTGACAAGTACTTTGTGCACAACTCCCCATCATTTCCCAGAGGAGAGGTGATGAGCTACAGCCCAGTAGAGAGGTGCGGCTCTGTGAGGAGCTGTTGTGGCTGCCACCACAGCAGGTGCACAGAGAATCTGGAGAATTACAGACATGCTAACAGAAAACAACCCTCCGTCACTGTCACTCAAGCTAGCAGGAAATGGGTATGTGTGTGAGACCTAAATTCTAGGAATCTAATAAACTCTTTAAAATGCTAATTATTATATAAGGCATATTTTATTTATACACACATACATATATATGTATATATGGTATTCTAGTTTTGTGTCTGTTGATTTGATAAACATCCTAACCAAAAGCAACCCAAGGGAGGAAAAGGTTTATTAAACTTACAATTCACAGGTCATAGTCCATCACTGCTGGGAAGTCCAGACAGAAACTCTTTTTTTTTTTTTTTTTTGAGACAGGGTTTCTCAGTGTAGCCCTCACTGTCCTGGAACTCGCTCTGTAGACCAAGCTGGCTTCAGAGATCCATCTGCCTCTGCCTCCAAGTGCTGGGATTAAAGGGAGGGGGCATCACCATCACCTGGCAAAGACTTGTTTCACTTTATATGTATCAGTGTTTTGCCTACATGTATGTATTTCCACCATGTTGATACCCTGTGCCCGAGGAGGCCAGAATGGTGTTGGAGCCTCTGGAAGTTATAGACAGTCATGAGCTGCCATATGGATGCTGATATTGAACCGGGGTCCTCTGGAAGAGCATACCTACAAGCCAACCTGCTTTACACAATTCCTCAAGGGTGATCCCCTTCACGGGTGATTCTCTTCATCTATTGAGTTGACAGTTCAAACTAGCTAGCATAGGAGGCCTGATCAAGTGGGAGTAATTAGCATTCACTCTCCTTCAACAGTTTTCACTTCTTCGTCCTGGAGTCTTACCATGCCTCTCTTCTAGGTCCTTCTCCTCATAGGTACACAGGAAATGTGGGAGTGTTTTGGAGAATCACATGGCCTCATGTCTGTCAGCTTGCCAGCGAATAGGCCTTCTTTCTGGTCATCACACAGGTTGGCCTATGTTCATCCTATAGAGGTGGTATATTTATGGTTCAGTAGATGGGAGAGGCACACACAGAGCCTCTGAAAGCTATGCTCAACACTGGCACACTTGCCCTTCCAGCAGGTTCCACCAGGCACAACACGTGGCCAGCCCAGGGAGAGGTGAGGAAATGGGCTGTAGGCATTGAAGGGAAGAATAGCAAAGTCACACTGCCTGGCTACAGGGAGGGGATAATTACAGCTGCTTTGGCATACACCTACCACACTTCCCTTTCTCGGGCTCCTGGAAATTGAATTAATAAGCAGGAGTTGCTTGGTGAATACAAAATCAAATATAATTGGATATGCTCAGGGGTTATTTATATCAGGCTTTAAAATAGCTTGATGAACTGTATTGGCCTCAAACCCACAGTAAACCAGAATGCCGCAGGTTTTTTCTCTCTCTGTCTGTCTTTTTCTGTGCTTCTCTGTGTCTCTCTGTGTGTGTCTCTGTCTCTCTATGTCTCTCTCTCTCTGTGTGTGTCTGTCTCTATGTCTCTGCCTCTCTGTCTCTCTCTTTCCCGCAGATATGCCCCCAGTGTGCATCCAGGGTGGACCTTTTGTACTGTCTGCGAGGAAACAGTGAGCCATGTCTCCACACAGCAGATTTGCTCTCCATGGGCTCCACCACAATTACTGTGTTTGGCTTAGAGTTGATAAAGTTTAATGGCGGCTGAACTTATTTCAGAAAAAGATGGGTAAAGTCTCTTTATGTCTCACCTGCTCCCCAGGGGCCCAGAGACAGGAGCTCCCCTGGAATCCAGAAAAGGAAACCTTCTCTTCCCTTTCTTATTAGCTAGAGCTGTAATGACCAGGAATCTCTGGTTCTTGTGATTCATGACCCAGTAACAGAGCCCACGCTTCTGAAGGCTACTGGGCTATGAATACCAAGGACCACATCCTGGGGTGATCTGAAGCTGAAACCTGGATGTTCTGTGGAAATCAAGACACCTAAACTCCATTAGAGGAAATTAACATTGTGCTTCTTGACATGGCTTTGGAATGAATCTCCCTGTAGAAATGAGTTCTCTGGGTCGGTACTCCATCACACACTTCTCTCTTAATGAGCTCAAAGAGAAACCTCTCTGGCTTCAGAATGGGAAATGTTTACTGCTCTTTAGGAGTCCTTGGTTTGTGGGCAGTTCTTCCTTTGAACAACATAGATCCTGTGTGTGCGGGCATCTCCTTTTGTGTATTGCTAACTGGCCAGTTCAGGGCCAAATCTCAGAAACCCATCTCTGGTGTGTCTGCAGGCCCATCTGGTGTGGGTTTTAGACATTAGCTTCACGCTGCCTTCGCCTTAGATGTCATGGTTCCACACACATGTGGTTCTGCTTCTTTGCCTAAATATTTTAACATTTACTTTGTCCAATTTCAGATACTGATTTAAGCAGCCTCAAGCTCTTCGTGGAACCTCAAAGAGGTGGGAGGGGATAAACAAATAAATACTGCTTTCCCAAGAAAGCTCTCATTTGAATTTTTTTTTTTTTTTTTTTTTTTTTTTTTTTTTTTTTAGTACTTTTTAAAAATTCTTCAGTCCATGTATTTTGAAAGAATTCTTCCTTTTTAAATCCAGGTTCTAAGGCTGAATCCATAATAGTCCTCCATGCTGATTAGCTTCTTTGGTCCAGCCAAGACTCCTCCCATTCTGTTGCCTGTGTCCTGCTCATTCCCCTGCTGCCACAAGGTAACGATTCTGACTGCATCCTTTGGCTCCTTTGTGTTTTGTAGAATGTTTAGTTTTTACTCTGGCCTTAATGCCACGAAAATGTAACTTTTATAAACCAAATCTGTTTCTTTTCCATCCAGTGCTGCTTTTAAGATGCAAATGTTTTGCTACAAGCACATTCCGTTGGTTGCTTCTCTGTGCTACATAGCAGGGACCTAACCTAATTTTGTCTTTCCACTTCCCACCATCACAAATGTGCTGTGAAGAGCCCTGCTGTGGTTGGAGTAGGAAATGTACCCCAGAGCCGGTGTGCTTGAGCTCTTAGTCGCCAGTGGGTGGCGCTGCTTGGAAGGTTCTGGAAACTGCAGGAGGTGGAGCCTCACGGGAGGCCATAGGTGACTAGTCTGGCTCCACTTCCTGTCTGCTTTCTGCTTCCTATGGACCAGTAACCTCCTCTGCCCATCGTGATGCCTGCCCTGTCAGGACGGCCTACACTCTTCTTAAACTATAAGTCAAAATAAACCCTTCCTCCCTAAGTCTCTTCTTGCTGGGGATTTGGTCACAGCAGCTAGAACAGCAAGTGATACAGAAAATTGATATGAATTTTGCTGTGATAAGCCTGATGGTGTGGCCTGTAGGCCTTTAGGATGGGTTTGCAGAAGGAATGTGGAAGAGTTTGGAACTACAGAAGCCCTAGATTGCTGTAAGCAGAGCTTAATGGGCCATGCTAGTAGGAGTCTGGAGATAATAATATGGAGAGACATGTAGACAGCAAAGGCCCAGCTCATACGATATTGAAGTAGATCAAGGACTCAATTGGGAACTGGGCTAGCAGGCCATTTGTATTATATTCTGTCAGAGAATATGAAGGTGAAGTTTACCAAGATGGCTCAGCTGGCAAAGGGCCTGCTCTGAGAGTCTACTGATGTGAGTTTTACCCCCAGAACCCATGTAAAGGTAAGAGAAAAGTACCAACTCCATAAAGCTGACCTCTGACTGAACATATACTTACACACACACACACACACACACACACACACACACACACACTAAAATTTTTTGGAGAAAAAAAAGAGAACATAGGTCTGGGAACATGTGGCTGAATTCAAAAGTAATGTACTAATTCGTCTGGCAGAGGGAATCACACGTCAGGATAGCATTCAGCCCACGTCATGGTTGCCACTTACTGCTCTTAATCAGGTTCTGCAGTGGGAGAGAATAACAAGTGCAGCAGAAAGATATGAAAAACATTGGCTTGCTGAGAAGAGGAGAGAGTGACTATAAAGTTGCGGATAATGAGGGAGAAAGAGCCGCTCAAAATCCCTTTAAAGAGAAGCCCAGTGCTCTGTGCTGGGACAACTGGAACGGTGTCCCAAGGGCGAGGCCCCACCCACTGATGGTTCCAATTTGTGGAAGTGCCAGTTTATTTGTAAAAAAGAGATTCTGAACTGAAAATGTTGTCAGTGGAGTCCCCTGATCAAATTAAACTGCCCATTGAAAATGTTTTTTTCTCATCCGCCCAGACACACAAAGGCCGCTGCAGCTTTGATCCACAGGGGCCAGACTACATCTCAAGCTGCTTGCAGAGCTTTGCATCAGCATCCACATTGCGCTAGCTTTTACAGGCATGTTAGATGCAGCAGTGAGGGAGCAGGTTCCAGAAGACCACTGAAGCCAAGCCCTGGGAAAATAGTTTTGTCAAGCCTTCAAGTATCATGTACGGTGGGGATTCCACAGTGATGCCGGGACAGTAGGCCATCTTCCAATGCAAGCAGCAGCTGTGGAATGTCCCTGGTCTGAGAGCTGAGCCGTGTGTGCTGGAGGTAGAAGAGCTGGGGGAGCAGGGCTAACCGAGGCCACAGGAGCCCAGAGGACTGTCATCATGAGGCCCAAATGCTGAATGTGTAGCTGCAGAGTTTGGGGTCCGGCCTGTCGGGTTTAGTTCTTGCTATGTTCTAATTTTCGTTGCGTGTGTTCTTTCTACCTCTTTTTGGAATGGAGATATTTACTCTATGCCACTGTGTATTAGCACTATGTAAGTTTTAATATTTTTTTAAAAGATTATAGGATTCCCCTGCAAATTCCAATCACAGGATTGCATTGAGTGTCAGAAAAGACTTTTTTTTTTAGCATGTGTGTGTGTGTGTGTGTGTGTGTTTGTGTTTGTGTGTGTGTGTTTCAGTACCCATATATGCACTCATATAGGCATGGGTCACTGAAGATGGGTCTTGAGGTTTTCTAACCTGTCACCATTTCTTGTCTGCCCTCTGCCTCCTAACTGTGGATTCAGTGTGACCAGTTCCTTCACACGCTTGCCACCCCCCCACCATGGCAGGCTGTGTACCTTCAGACTGTGAGCCAATGCAGTGTGACCAGATGCTTCCCACTCCTGATGCCAGGCCTTCCCCATCATGACTGGCTGCATCCTCCCTTTATCTGTTACCCAGAAGAAGTTGCTTCTTGTCAGCTATTTGGGTACAGAGATGAGAAGAAGAGAAATAACTAATACAGGTACCCTCAGACAGAGGGTGCAGACTCTTGAAATGAAAGTGTAATCAGTGATTAGTAATGACGCCAAGAGAAGAGCTGTTTGCTATAACTGTCCCGAGCAAGGTGGGACTCCTCCTTATTTGACTCACATGGGGATTTTGATGATTCCCTTGTGGCACAGATGCCCAGAAGATACAGATGACATAGATCTGATTTTCTACTGCCTCTAACATGTCCATCCCAGTTTCTACCCCATGAGCCATGCATTAGAGTTTCCATGAGCTGAGGTCTGTGCCAACTTCTCAATTTTGTTCACCTAACACATACAAAATAATAGCTCATAATTAATTTATTGTGCTTTTTTCTGTCAATAATTAATTTGAGCATCTCATCCTTTTCTTCCCAACTTTTGGAATCTCCTCTTCTTCACAGTTTAACCCTCCGAATCTTCTGCCCATGTCCCGCTGGAGGTACTTCCCTGTTTGTAATGATTGGTAGGAGACAGAGCTTCCTCTAAAGCGCACATCTTCTTGTCTTCTAAAGTGGTGCATAATGAGCATGACTATGCTCTTTTGGAGGATGGGGTCCTGTGATGATATATAACAATGCTGTGATTACTAGATGCTGCAGAATGCACGGCTTAATGTCTACAAACCAATCAGCAGAGAGGAGCCAATCTTCACACTCATCATTTGTATCTTTCTTCTAAGGTACAATAAAAGGCGCCCAGCTGTAAGATGCATGAAACAATGGCATCTAGGCTGCCATTCCCAGAAATTATTCACTGAGTCAACTGCTGCAGAAGCCACATCCCAAATGGGTTTTCTCCGACTGCAGCAAATCTCTTTATAAGGATCACAGCTATCAATGTCATCTGCCTTAACAGCATCTTCCACAGCGCCACAAACAGTAGATTCTGGGTGTTGCCAGACAACTCTTTCCCTCTCTTTTATGTAGCTCATTCTGTTTATTCAAAGATATGAGAGAGGATTATTCATCATCATTTCTGACTGGAACTCCAGAAGGAGTTTGCCTGAAAACATAGATATTCTTTACCTTTGGGGGTTGCTGGGCATGGGTGGAATCACTTCTGAAGTTATGTTCCTGGAAAAAGAGTGAAAAACAAAAGAACAGGGAGATAGAAAGACCTGGAGGGAACAGGAGCTCCACAAGGAGAACAACAGCACCAAAAAATCTGGGCACAGGAGTCTTTTCTGAGACTGATACTCCACCTAAGGACCATGCACGAAGATAACCTAGAACCCCTACACAGAAGTAGCCCATGGCAGCTCAGTGTCCAAGAGGGTTCCCCAATAATAGGAAAAGGGACCATCTCTGACATGAACTCAGTGGCTGGCTCTTTGATCACCTCCCCCTCAGGGGGGGAGCAGCCTTACCAGGCCACAGAGGAAGACAAAGAGGTCAGTTCTGATGAGACCTGATAGACTAGATTCAGTTGGAAGGGGAGGAGGACCTCCCCTATCAGTGGACTGAGAGAGGGGCATAGGAGAAGAAGAGGGAGGGAGGGACGGTGGGATTGGGAAGGGATGGGGAGGGGGCTATGGCTGGGATACAAAGTGAATAAACTGTAATTAATAAAAATAAAACAAAAATTAAAAAAGAGTGAAAAACTATTTTTCTTCTTCCTCTTCTTTTTTATACAGACAGAGACCATTACAGAAAACTATAACCAAGTCTGGTCAAAATGCAGAAAGTTACTGATCATAGAGGGTCCAGCCCCAATGGATAGATCCACAACACAATTCCTGCACGTAAGGCTCATGAAACATCATAGAAAAGGGATAGAAAGATTGTAAGAGCCTGAGGACCAGGAAATCTGCTATGAGACTGTATCTGTTATAAAGGACAGGGGAACTTCACCTGTGATAACAACACAGTTGCCTGAGCAAGATCTGAACAAGGACAATACTAACGAACATGCTAACATTGGAAGAGGGAAATCTCACGGTCCCTACCCAGAGACAAAGGACTACAGGCAATTAAAGAATACTGAGAGCAGAAGAAAAAGTCTTCCCCAGCATAGAGCCTGCAGACGGTGTCAGCTCTAAAGTCATATACACACAAACTAAAAGAACCCAGGTGATATTTATCTATGTATTTGTCAAAAATGCATGTAACAATAGCAACAAAACAAAGAGAGGCCGGGAATTTGGGAGGGAGAAAGGTGGGTGAAAGACATGGGATGAGTTGGAAGAAAGAAACAAAATGGGGAGAAATGATGTAGTTACTTTTTTAATTTAAAGGAAAAAAGTAATAATAAAAATAAACAAAACTAGTGGTGGGCAGATGGTGGAAAAGACAGTGTCCCTTCTAAGAGCACAGATGATGTCTGTGGCACATGTTACCACAAGGGCCATGCAGAGAAGCTATGTAGGTGCCCATAGGCCATGCTGCTTCTGGGGGCCATAGTGATGTGAGTGGCCTGTACTGCCTCCTGAGGCCACAGTAATGTCAGGTCCTTGCTGCCACGGAGGGCCCTGTCTGGGTCCATCGTCCTACTGCAGCAGGCGTCTGTGTTGATGTCCATGGGCTGAGGTATCTCCACAGGCCATCAGGATATCTGTGCTCTGTGCTACAGCCTACAGCAAAGCCGATATCAACCTCCTCCGTGATAAAAAGTATCTAACTCAAATACACAGATGCTGCTCTGAGCTTTTTTTTTTTTTTTTACTTCTTTAGTTACCAATGGGCTGAAGATACTGGGGTAATCTATGACTTCTCCTGCTGGGGAAAGCTTGTAAGTTTGGGGATGGTATTAATATTTTTGTTTTGTTTTGTTTTGTTTACATGACACTGGCAGTTTGTATATTCACAAGCACCCAGTTTACTTCCTACAAATCCATGAAGAACATCCACAAATTGCCAGGATAAACTTCACTACAGTCCTTCACAATACCTAACCACACATTCAGCAGCATTTTTTATAACTCAGAGCATCCTCCTTGACTGGTCTCTAACAGACCTCAAAGCTCCAGATCACCAAGACCCTTGCAGAACCTCCTTGGGCTTCAAATAAATGTTTGGGGTTTTTTTGTTGTTGTTGTTTGTTTGTTTGTTTGTTTGTTTAAGTCTACAGAAGCAATGGAATGGGGTCCAGTTCCTCACTACACAGTGTCTTGTTTCACTCCTTCCAGAGCCTCCCCTTCCTGGGAAGAGCCAACTTCTGGTCTTCAGGGCAATAGACTTCTCAAGTTTCAGGCAGCTGTGGGATTCCTTCTCATTTCTTTCCTGGTCGTGGTATTTCTTGTTTAGCGTTCTTACAGCATCTACATTTAAAACTTTCCGGCTACTCTGCTTTGTCTATTTTCTGTTCTCACTCTTTTATTTTCACACTCTCTTGCTGTCCACAGTTATTCCCCTCCTGAGCCCAGCTCTGAGTTGTGACCATCCAGGGCTGTTTCTCAGTTTCACTCTGTAGAAACTGAGAGACGTGCATATGGCCATACCTGTACCCCTAAAAGTGGCCTAGCAGGTCCCATGTGTGTGTAAGAGTATGCACTTTTCTAGGGAAGGGGCTGTGGCAAGCCCTACAGGAAGTCTATACACCACATAGTTCACAGTGACTCATGCCCCTGGTTCCCCTTCCAAAGCTGACGAAAACCTACAGTTCTTAAAAATAAACCAGTGCTGTTTTATTGACATTGTCATTACTATCCCTGTTGCAACTGAAATGGGCATGTTGGAGGAACAAAATTCAGGTTAGTTAAGCCACTACAACTTTGCTGTAGGCAGTCATCTCTCTATCAAAGGCAAACCTGAGGCTGATGTTGTGTTGGAGTCTCTGTATGAGTCACTGTCAGTAAGTAATGTGAAAAACACAAACTGGAAAATAAGAATCTTGACTGGGGAATATTTTTCTTTCCGCAGCTTCTTTGGTTTTGGGCCGGTTGGGAAAGAAATCTCTTATGGAACGGAAAGCTGAGTTTTAATAGGAGAAAATCATTCCCCCTCCTTCATTTTCTTTATTATTCCAGCCTTGGGTGTGATTACAAAATGTAAACATGGAGGAGCCGTCTCACAGGCCAGAAGGTAGCAGAGAGTTGGAAGGAATGTCAGATGCTGGGCCACCATCCCAGTTTGTGATTCGTTATCTACAGACACATTTTTGTATATTATTAAATATACATTGGGATTTAAAAGCATGAGGTAGGAACTGTTCTTCCTGTTCCCTGGCCACACCTTGTGTATATATAAATACTCTAGGAGCAAACATCTCATTTTGATCACCTCTGCCCAACAACAAAGGTGTTATGATCAGAGAAATCAGTAACTTAGCATGATGAGGGGAAGGGAGGGAAAGAGGAAAGCATGCTGTAAGGAGGCTTTTAGTATCACTAAGGTGTTAATTTGTAACTGTAACGATGGGAAAGAACAACAGAGGTCCAGCCTTCCTTCCAAAACTCACTGTTCTCTTCAAGGTGCCTTTGCGGCATTTCTAAGAGCCTCTCCTCCTTGAACAGACATGCTCCGTGTGGCATTGGCCACCGGTGATGACCAGCGGCCAGCCCGGCGTGTGGTGAAGGTAGGAGAAGATAGCTGACCTCGGGTGGCCTCCAGCTAGCACTGGAGAAGGAGAACTTAGAGTAGAGAAAGTGAACGCGCTGTGAGAGCTCGCCTGGGATGACCACACCGTCACTCACATCAGTGGATCCCGCCACGTCTCACAGCACTTCCGTTCCCCCGATTCTCTTCCCTCTCAGGATGGCAGGCAGTAGATCTGCTAGCCTGTGCTCTCCTGCCTTTTCAGAAAAAAAGGGAAGGGCAAGCTCTAAAGACATAAACATACACCCAGGATCCCAGAGGCTAAGTCAGCAGCGGAGAGAAATACAGACCCCTCTCCATCACCACTGTCACAGCCTCCCACCTGACCCTGGTATCTCGCCTGTGAGGTCTCTCATCTTTATGAAAGCTCACCAGGGAGGCTTCATTGTCACCACCATTTTAAATTTGAAGAAATTAAGGCTTACCCTGTTCACTTAATTTTTTTTTTTTTCAAAGCCAGGAAAAGGAGAATTGGGAGTTGAACTTGGCTCTAAGGGGCTTCCCAATGTAGGCTTTTTCAAAACAAAAAAACAAAAAAAAACATCAACACTGACTCAACAGCATTTGACCTATCACCATGGTACCTGTTCAACACATCCCCACAGTTCCCTTATAGGGCTTCTTAGCTATTGGAGCCTCGGAGACCCCTCCCACTATTGCACCCTCCCCTGCCTGGTCTGAGGGATGCTTCCAGGAAGAGTCTGTTCTTTCAGCAGCGGGTGATGTTCCACTTGATTAACACCGTGGGACCTATCTCCAGACTTGAAGATTTTGCCTAATTAACTGCTTACATAAAAGACTTGGGACTTTCTGCATCTGGCTCACACTGTCAGCTTCGGTCATGTTTTCACTTCAGCAATAATATTTACATGATTAGGCAGGAGTCAGTTTGTGCCCGGCTGTAGACCTAAGCAATGCAGGTGACTTCCCCAAACAGGTGCCCTTGAGAGTAAGAAGAAACCTTTCCCTAGCGAGAGCCACCAGCGAGCCAGACCTTCTACATAGTTCCCAATGATGTACTGTGCTTTTATTTAAAAAAAAAAAATAAGCATTTATTGATCATTCATCTAGCCCACATTCCAGGCAATACCTAGGTCTATGGAAGCTTAAATAAAGCAGAGAATTACTGAAGTTAAATAGGGTTAAATCAGCTGTTTCCTCCATTTTCCTCTTCTAATTTATTTTCTATTTTGGCCCAGGATCTAGATGTTATAGATTGTTATGTTATAGAGACAGATATAGATTATTACCAGCTGGTATTTCACAAGGCATTTGCTAGGGTCTTCCAACATGTTTTCATGAAAAAGCTAAAAGCATATGTTTTTTATGACACCATAATTAAGTAAATTGTTATGTTAGGTGACCTCTATGATGTGACTGTCAAATTAGCAAGAGGCAAAGAGCCTAGACGAACATTCTAGGCAATTTTTAAGTTGGTAATCTTGATAATGATACAGAAAAAAGCACAGCTGTAGCTTCTGCTAGCTGAAGCCTGGAGAAGTGTTTCAGGTGACACAGTTCTGCTGAATGCTAGCATCATGAAATTTAGTAGCAACAAAGGCCAAAAAACCACCAGCACTTGAGGCTCCAAATGTGAAGAAGGCTTAGTGCCTGCCATCAGCCCCAAGCTTAGTATGAGGGGATGATGCCCTGCACGGTCCAAACTGCTGACTTCTAGATGTGGCTACACTTGCTAAGAGTCTTGCTTAAAAGTATATTATGTGCCATCCAGAAAAAATACGTGCAATCACACTTTACGCACAACGTCGTCACCTTTAGAGTGCCCCTGCAGTCAGCTTTCAAACAGAACTGGCATACCAATGGGACTGGTATCAATGTCATCAAAAGTATTAGGACTATAGCAGTTACTTTAAAAAAATCGCATGATATTGGGGGATGGAGAGATGGCTCGGAGGTTCAGAATCCTTACTGCTCTTGCAGGGGAACAGAGTTTGGTTCTAGCACCCACATCCGGTAGCTTTCAGCCACCTAGAATTCTAGTTCCAAAAGAGCTAATGTCCTCTTCTGGCCTCCAAAGACACCTACACAGTGTTAGAGAGATAACTCAGTGGTTAATAGTACCTGTTGTTCTTCCAGAGACCCTGAGTTCAGATCCAGCACCCACAACCATCTGTAACCCCAGCTCCAGGAGATCTGACACCCTCTTCTGGCATCCTTGGGCACCCACACATATCACACACACACACACACACACACACACACACACACACACACACACACCACATCTTTTTGAAATATTGCATGATCATGTACAGAACTTTTTTCTAAGCATCTAACACCCAGAAAGCTCTTACAATATTACATCTTTAAAAAACTAACCCGGTGCATACGATATCACTAGACTCCTAGACAACAACATGGTCTTACTTTTCTTCCAAAGATCTGTGACTAGTTTGTTGGCTGAAACTTTGAGACGTTGACAGTATCTAATAATGCTACCTTGACTAGTAACGAAATTCACCAAGTATGAGCAATTATAATTCTGTCCCAGTGGGCCCAGCCTAGCAGATGTCTGGGATAATGGAAGATGTATTATTCAAACAGATCAAGTATAGTCATTCCCTGTGCATGTCTGTCTCGCACCGTAGGCCTAGCCATACCTTTTGCTGATAACCTCAGCATTTCCCCAGCAGCTGCAATCACCTCAGAGCACCGCTTTCCTTATCTGAGTCTCCTTGGGTTCCTCGAATTTCCCTTATTTCTACTTTATCTCTAATCTACTCTGTCTCAGGAAGTTTCCTAATCCTTTTGTTTCAGTTAGATTTCTCTTAGTTGAAAAATAAATAAATAAATAAATAAAGCAAAAACTGACAGTGTCAACTAAGACTTTGCATCTAAAAGAAGACATACATTGGGCTGGACTCGAGTTGCACAAGGCTTGATTGTCTGCCTTTTGGGAAGCCCTGGGTTCATTGTCTATATCCACCATCATGACCACCACCACCAAAACAGTAACAACAACCACACACAAAAAGTTATTTATTTAGAGGCTGGAGAGATGCCTCAGAAGTTAAAAGCATGTACTGATCCTACTAAGGACCCACATTTAGTTCCCAGATTTTACACAGGATGGCTCAAAACTCCAGCTCCTGACCTCCACAGGCACTGAACCCACTTACGGACACCTACCCATAAACACACACATATGTGCATAATTTAAAACACAAGACAAAATGAACAGCTTTTCAAAAATAGACACACCTTCTTACTCACTGATTTTTATTAGGAAGAAAAATGCACATTTATAATCCAGAGGCAATTATTTATTTATCTATTTATTTTTGAGGCAGGCCCTCTACAAGTAGCTCTGGCTGCCCTGGAACTTTCTATGTACACCAGGCTGGCCTTGAACTCATAGACAGCCACCTGCTTCTGCTTCCTGAGTGCTGAAATTAAAGGTGTGTGTCACCATGTCCAGCTAAGAGGAAGTTATTAACCCTGCTTCGATAATCTGCAGAGATTTTAAAGTGTAGATAACTAGGTATAACGCTGTCCTTACACCTTACAGGTGTTACACTGATCCTTAGGTTGAAAAGTATGGGAAGAAATAAGAATATGTATTTCACAAAGTTGAATAGACCAAGGTGCTGTTCTGTCTAAGTTCCAACCCACCAGGAAAAGAAGGACATGAGACATTTTCCAGTTCACCTGGGAAAAACTCCCCTGTCACACACAAACACAAATTTCAAATTAACTTGCCCAACTCTGCCTCTGTCACAGAACACTTCATATGGATGGACCACAATTTATATATTCAATTTATAAATTCACACCATTGTGTCCTGGATGTGACTGGGCAAGGTGCATGCCGGAAGCTGTGATGACAGAGCCTGTGCATGGGCATCGTGGTTACACAGGCGGGAAACAGGGAAGAGGTTTTCTCTTACCGACCTTCCAGTGTCCCAAACATCTTCTGGTCTAAGACCCCAGAGAATGTGATCCCATCCTGCATTCTCCAGCCATCACTCAGCAGGACCATTTCAGGGGCAGGACGATCTGACACCTAATTAAAAGATGGCTTCATAATAGGGATGTTCCTTAGAGGATTTTCCTAATGAGGGCTTATACTCTGAAATATGCAAATCCCAACATAAAGGGGCTCAGGAGCTGGGTTTTAAGGCTGTGGAGAGCTCTGACATTCTCCCTTAACCATCTCAAATCCCAGCAAAGCTCTTCTCCATTTCGACAAGCATTGACTCTGTCGCCATCGTGCCTGGGTTTATTTAAGCAGGTGATTGGTGGTTCTGTGGCTTTGGGGACAGGGTCATAGCGGGGGGGCCCGGGGAAGCAGAGGTTTCTGATGCAGTTTTCCATGCCTTTGTTGGGTCACTTCTTCCCTATAGAGAACCAGAAACTTCTTCCTCATAGCGAAGGAAGAGCCTAAGACTGACAGCCTCCATACATTTCTTTTTCTTCAGGACCAAAAAGTAGAATCTGGAAGTAAGAGCGGTCCAAACTGCAAACTGCTAGAACTTGCGCTGATGAAGGAAACATTATGTCCTGCCCCCCATTAGCTGAACACATGCTAGAGACCAGACCTTTATTTGGACCATCTCACTGGGCTCTCACCATACTCTATGAATCAGTCATTGCTGCCCGCCTCAAGTTTAGAAACGGGGAGACAAACACAGGTTAAGAGAAACCAAACCAAACCAAACCAAAACCAAAATCTACCTACAGATGGATTGAGTGAGGAAATTAATCCCACATCTGGTTCCAAAGGGCTCCCAGGCATTGAAAGAACTTGAAAGTCAGGCTGGATAACAGAGTTGACAGATGGAGAGATATAACAGAAGTACAAGGGAGTAGGTATTGCAGAAGCTAGGTGGTCCTGTCACTCTTCATTGGGCAATTCTTTAAACTATTTTGTGGTTTGTGGGGAATAAAAGGTAGTAAGTTGGAGAAAAATAGGAAAAGCAGCATGGAATCAGACACAGGGTCAAGCACCAGGCCAAGGTAAGTCCGTGCCTCAGAACTTTTGCTTCAATCTAGTTTGATACACACATACCAAGGACCACACCAGCTCAGGATGCTAACTAAGGTGTCTTGCACACACAAGTGAGAACACCTCTGGGGGTTCCACGCCAGCAGCTGACATGGACTTAGCCAAGCACCGAGGCTGCACAACTGCCTTTGATAAAGACCCATAATGAATATATGAAGTGCTAAAGGGATGGGAATGAGGAGCGGCTAGGAAAAGGTCTGTGAACAGGTGAATTTGAACAGTGCTTGGAAAATGGAAAAGATGGCAAAAGGACAGAAGGAAGGGGCCGTATGGAAACTGGGGGTGGCCTGAGCAAAAGCAAAGAAATGGGTCAGCGCAAGAGACATGAAGGACAGAGGAACTTGTGTTGATGGGGGGAGTGAAGGAGGAATGCACAAAAATGTGGGAGCGAAGGCGAAGCTGCAGTTACAGGCTTCTCCCAGCTTCACTTCATTGAGCCTCCATTTATCTGTCAGGAGAACAGGAATAAAATGTGATCCGCTGGATGTCTCACACGGAATAAATGAATGACAATAGAGAAAGCCTCTGAGGTGGGGCTAGCTGCACGGCCAGCAGGCTTGCAAAAGATGTATTTCAAGGCCTTTTTAAGATACATTTTTATTATTTGTATTTATGCATATATGTGTACGCCTGTGAGAATGAATGCCTTGTGCATGTGTCTGTCTGGAAAGGCCAGAAGAGGGCATTAGATCCCCTGGAGCTGGAGTTTTAGGTGGGTGTGTGCCGACCTATGTGGGTGCTGGGAATAGGACTTTGGTCCTCTGGAAGAACAGCAAGCACTCCTAACTACTGATGCATCTCTGCAGCTTCCCCATCAATTTATTTAAATCTGAGTTCACATCTCAGTCTACAAACTCAACTGTTACAAGATTTAACTTCTTATCTCTAGAATGACTTATCATTCCAGGCCCTACTTTCAGTTTAAGAATCATAACATCACTCAAATCTATGAGCTCATTCTTGTCATTGGTCCTGGGGGCTTATATGGTACCAGAATAGTGGAGGAATGCCCCCCCCGTGTGTGTGTGTGTGTGTGTGTGTGTGTGTGTGTGTGTGTGTGTGTACGCAGCACCAGCTTTGGCTGAGGTGTCCTGCTGGCTGGTCGGTTTCTGCAATTGAGCTGCCTCCTGCCCAGGACTCCTATAGGTTTGACACTTTCTCTTGGCTATCGGTACAGATCACACCACTGCCTTCATACCACAAGGCTTCTAGGAAACTCTCTGGGTTATTTGTCAGCATTCCAGTGACACCCTGAGCACAGAAGGCCTGTCAAAACACTCGCATGCTGTGCTACAGGGTGCTTTGCCCCTTGGGGTTGGCTTAGATCACACGCTCCTTTACACAACACTCACCCACTTTGGTGTTCAGGTTTGCAGTTACATTGAGTTCTAGCTGGGAACTAGTGCCAGCATCAAGCCACCTGGATACTGTCACGGAGCACTGTTCCCTCTGGGGAGCAGGCTACAGCATCCTTCTCAGAGCAGAGGAGGGCCACAACCTCTGAGTCCTCTCTGCATCTCCTTCATCCCCACAGCCTCCCTCCCTTTCTCTTCCTTTCCTCTCCAGCATGCACCTGCTTCCTTTTATCTCTGTCCTCACTGCTGCATCAGTGGCTCTGGAAATCTCACATCCTGCCATAGCTGGAACCCTCGCGGTTTCTGTACCAACTGCCCACAGAACCTTAACTTTAAAGTCAAAGCCTGTTTCTCCAGATCTCTGATAAAGCTTTTCTCCTGATTCAATTAATATTTGCTGAATGGATTTGAGGAGAGAAGCAGAGGCAGGGAGCTGTTGGGGAATAGGTGTCAGTTATTAAAAAACAACCGAACACAGTGTCCACTATAACCCTTTAAATTTAATTTACTTCTCAGAGAAGCCATTCCACCTCTTCCTTCACAGAAATGAATGACACCTCCTTGCTCTTTTGTCTTGGCATTTCATTCCTGAGTGGCCGCTGCACACATGTTTGGGAGTAATATGGGGCTGGTGGGGGGATCTGACAAGGTGACCTTAACACCTGTAAATAGAGACTCCTGCCTCCTCGGGGGTGGGGGAGGTCACATCACTGGCGATCCTCGGCAAGTTTCCTTAAGAAATTCAGCAGAAGGATGGTAAGCTTTGGTCATCAAAACGTGTGACACACAACTGTCATGAAGGTTATGTAGCCAGTGACCTGCCACACAGACTTTGCCAAACCATAGTGCAAGGACTCCGACTTGAGGCTGCGGGCTTGACAACCTGTTCGCATTCATATACCTCATCCTGCTTCTGGGACACATGGCCCTGCCCTGCTAGCTTACCTTTCCATTACTGACCCATGCCTTGGGTAGGATGCTAGACTGTTTTTTTTTTTTGGGGGGGGAGGGGGTTCTGTTTGTTCTCTAATTTAGCTGATGCTTCTTTCTCTTTCTCTGTCTCTGTCTCTCTCTGTCTCTGTTTTTCTCTCAACTATAGGACCTGCAACAGAAGTAATTCCGTTTTGTTGTTGTTTGTGTTGGTGTTTTTGTCAGGATTACAGGTGTCTGAGAGAAACAGATCTTTGACTCTTTTCTTCACTAATTGCCTCCCCAGGTGAAGCTCTGGATTTTCTTCCTCAGCATAACTCTTCATTAGAAAGGCCCCCTGAGTTTGAGTTGGTGCCTGTCCACAGGGATGACTTTCTCCCTCCACAAGTGCTCCTGAGTAAGGGCCAGAGAACAAAGATGTCACCCCCTTTAGGCAGAAAGAAACTCCCCTAAAGCCTAAAGCCTCCCTGTGTGGTGGCTGTGTTGGCCAACTGACTCATAATGATCACTTTACCAATGGTCACTGGAAAAAGAAATAATTTTTCCTGCCAATCATGCTACGTGGATTGCTGCAAAGTGTCAGGCTTCTTGCTAAAAGGATCCTTCCCTGGAGGAATAATGGCATTTTAGGGGAATGTGGGGAAGCAGAAAGTTAGAGCTGAGCCAGGTAAAACCCACATTACCGAGTATGAGAGGACACAGTAAGAATAGATTAAGTGATGAGCAATGCTTTTAACTACTTAGTAGCCACAAATTCAAGATGTCATTGTCATTTTATTGTATATTCAGTAATGACGCATGTTACATCCTTACATTTTAGTGAGAAATTTCCTGTTGTCAAACATCATCAATAAAGCATCAACAGAGTCAAAAAACAAAACAAAAAAAGAAAGAAACCTGAACCATTCTCATCTTACATACGTTCATTTTATCTTATTATTTCCCTCTGTTCCATGTTTCCATGCTGGGACTGGACATCAGCAGGCCTTAGGCATGCCAGCAGATGCTCTACCACTGGGCTACATACCCAGCCCTCACCTTCCATAAAATCCAGAGCAGATGCTAGCTTCAAACGTGCTGAGCTTCTGTTCATTTTCACCCACTCAAAGTTGAATGTTACTTACTCGAATGCTCACTAGGCAATAAGGCAAACAAAACACTGCACACGAGATCCTGTGGTGTGCACGAGTGTCCCTATCTACCCTGCTATCCCCCTTTCTGGTGGTGAAAAAGGAAGCTGACTTTCACTGGAAGAGTGAAAATTCAGGTCACTAGACTATGAATCTGTTATACAAAGGCCAACACTTCTGGGGAAACAAAAACAAAAACAAAAACATAAATCACCAACATCTCAAGCACTTACACTTTCAAAACAGACCCAGAAATGTACTTATTTAATTCTGTGTTTATCAGTGACTACCACTGTCTTCTTGGTACTGTCCGAAAGGCCCAGAAATGCCTCTCTCGACATCCTCTCTCAAAGCAAAGCACATGCTCCCAATAAATATGTTTCACCAAACCAGACATTTCCCTTGGAACACATACAGGTATTTTTTTTACTCAAGGCAACCATCAGACCTGCTAAACATTTCTCAACTCCTCTGATGACTCCAATAAAGCCAAGACAGACCATACACCACACCCAATCCGGCTGACTTGAAGCAGTGTGCCATGAGAACCATTCACTTGGAGAGTTAAACAATGAAATTGTCTAAGCAGATACCTGCTGTGAGAATCAATACCCACTTCGAAAACCAGCAAATTGGTTTCAAGTGTTTGGCTTACTGGTTCCATCCCACAGCTAGCTGCAAATAAGAGGCCACCCCCTGAGTGAAAGGAACTGCGGAGATGAGTTCTTGAAAATACATTCTCATCAGAATTCCTGTTCTTGGCGTATGGACAGCATTTGTGGGCATTCTGTATTTAGTTTCAGGAAATACTCTTTGTTGAGATTTTGACTGTGTTATTTTGTTGTTGTATTTATTTGTTTGGTGTGGTTTTTGAGAGAGAGAGATGACGTAGCTCAGGCTTGCCTAGAATTCATTATGTAGTTGAGGATGAACTTGAACTTCTGGTGTTCTTGCTTCTCTCCCCTAGGTGTGGATGCTAGAATTACAGGGCTAGCGCTACCATGCCAAGTTTAGGTAGTGCCATGGATTGAACCCAGAGCTTCTTGTGTGTTAAACAAGTACTCTGCAAATTGAACTATATCTCCAACCTTTCTTTTCTTGGAATTTTAACAATAAAGTATTTTTTTTTTTTATTGGTGGTCTTAGATTATTTCGTGAAAATGACTCAGCACAATGTCATTGTAAGATGGAGTATTTTCTCGGTGCTGGACTTTTCTTAACTTCTCAGCCTGACTACTCTTTCATAAATAAATAAATAGATGAATAGATAGATAGATAGATAGATAGATAGATAGATAGATAGATAACCTAATTCTATATCACAAAGACTTACCTGAAGCAAGTCGCCAATCTACCAAGCTCTCCTTTGGGAGTATTTGCCAGATTGCCTGCCCATCAGAAGCAGTTTGCCTGTGTCCCTGGCTCCCAGGCAGGCAGCCTGTGTTTTCCTCCTTCTTTCTCTTCATTGCCTGAAGATCCTCAACCTTCCTCTTTGGTGATCAACGTCTGTCATCACCTTCATGAGTTGCTTTACTCTCCTTATCAGAACCCTTGGAAAAGTCCAGAAGCTCTGGTATCTTTCATCTTCCTCCTCTTATCATGAGGTGTTTTCAGAGAGTCTCACCAAGTGTATGGTTACTGCGATAGTCTGGAGGGGAGAGAAGTCTTCCCCCAGCAGGGTGGGCTGTCTGCTCTAGAAGTTCACATCCTGTCAGCTCCATACGTACAGAAGAGGAAGACAAACCTAGCCAGCCCTATCAGCTAGCTAATGAGCAACTTGCTCCTTTGGATGGTCCCCGTGCCTCCTCTCCATTCCGCCCCGCTGCCCCAGCTTATACTCACTGCAAGAACTGCAGACCTTAACAATGACTCTGAGAGCTACATTCCTCTGTGCACCTCTGGGGATTAGTTACTGTTGGAGTCTGCTTTCCCTCCATATCCATGGCATACCTCTCCAGTCACAGGGGCTTAGACTTTGAGGATTAAATAAGTATCTCAAGGATGGAAGACTTCAATAATGTTAAGGGAGATGGCTCAGTTAGTCAAGTGCCTGCCACAGAAGCATGAAAACTTGAGTTCATATCCCCAGTACCCACATAAATCTGGGCACTATAGTAATATCTGTGGACTCTAGTGTGGGGAAAGAGGAAACAGACAGATCTCTGGATCTCACTGTCTAGGTCAGCCTAACCAAATCAGTGAGCTCCAAGTCCAGAGGGAGACTGCGTCTCAAAAAAAAAAAAAATAAGAGAAATGTATGAGGGCACCCAGCATTGACCCCTGGCCCACAGATACCAATACATGTACACACACACACACACACACACACACACACACACACACACAAAGACACACACCACTACTATTCCCACCACCACCACCAACATATTAAATTATAATTTATAGAAACGGCGAGGAACAAAGCTAATAATAATGTTTTATGTGCCGGTCCTCTTCTATCCTTACATGTGAAGAACACATTAGCATCATTGATGATGTAGTTCATGAGTTGTCTGTTCTCTAAAGCAGTGGTTCCCGGCCTTCCAAATGCCGTGATCCTTCATATAGTTTCTCATGCTGTGGGGACTCCCAACCATAAACTCACTTTCGTTGCTTCTTCATAACTGTAAGTTTGCTACTGTTCTAAATTGTAATGTAAACGTCTGTATTTTCCAATGCTCTTAGATGACCCCCGTGAAAGGATATTCAATCCCCAAAGGCATCATGACCCACAGGTTGAGAAGCACTGGTCTAAAAGAAACTGCAAGTGGTAAAAACTGAATTATGCACCCAGTGTCTGGAAACAAAAACTAAGTTGAAGACAGCTTGACTCGGCTCCTCTGCACAGTCTTCATTTGGTTTAGCTTGTCATGTGTTTGCTGACTCAGTGATACCTGTTGACACCATTACATATACTGTCTGGTGGGAGAGAAAAATATTCCAGGAGAGAAAATCACATGTGTAAAAGCCCCGGAGGAGAGGAAGCTGACAAGACATGCACCTAAAATGAACCCACGTCAGGATATGGACAGGGAGTGAAGGACATGACAAGGCCGGGCAGGTGTGGGGCTCGACAGAAAAAAAGTAAACCTGCTCATTAAAAGTTTCACTTTGGAAGTAAGTGGTGACAGGACAGCTAGGGGGTTGAGAAGGTCGCTGGCCTCATAGGGAGCTGAATCATGGATGCCAAAAGTGTCTGTCAACAGGCTCCCTATACATGGCAACTGCTGGAATTTTCATAAGACATACTGGCCACATGTCCAGGTGGGTGGAGAAAAGCTCAAGAGACCATGAGATGGAAAAGCTCAAGAGACCATGAGATGGAGTCCTCCATGAGGACTTGGCGATGGGTCAAACAGGAAGACTGCACTGCAGAAGTATGAAGAAACAACTTGTGTATCTCACGTGTCCTATTTGAACTTCTGGGTTCTTGGCCTTATTGGTTAATGTTATCTGTGGTTATTTCAGGTATTTTGTTGCTGTTGTTTTTCTTTCTTCAGCTTAAGGAAAATCTTCCTATTGCTTCAAAACTAAGAATGGAAAAAGCCTCTAGGTATTGTTTTAGCAATGCACTGAAATCCAAATCTATTTTAATATTAAAAAAAAAAAACCTGGCGATTAGTTTATAAGGTTTTGGGTTTTTTTGCTTGTTTTGTTTTGCTTGTTTGTTTGCTTGCTTGCTTCAGTGCTGAGGGGGAATCTAGGGCCTTGTGTATAATAGACAAGCTCCCTATTACTGAACAATAATCTTTAGTTATGTTTGTAATTTTAAAAACATATATAATCATTATTCTTCAGCCAAGTTTAATTTCCTTCAGTGAAATGGGAAATCCGGATGTTTGATTTAATGGAAGTTTTTTTTTGGGCACAAATAAAGAAAATCAACTTGAATCAATCTTAATATTAAAGGGAATTTATTATAAAATTATAAAGGTGTCTTTTGGACACTGCAGAAATGCACCCAAGACAGAAATGAGGGGGAATCCAGAGGGATTCTGTTCCTGTCTGTTTTTTCCTGACTCCTGCCTTTCATTTTGGAAGGTGGTTAGACCAGCCCCTGTGTTTATGTCATCTGGCTTTGCCACATAGATTGGCCCTCAGTTTCTCAACCTTCAGAAGCAGATGTAACCTGGATACAGTTTTGGTTCACCTCTAGTCAGCTAAGTGTGAGTGGGGGTGGGTGGGCGCAGGAGTTCAAGGAAGGACGAGCCAACGCCAGTTCTGATTTCCAGAGAAAGGAGAATTGTTATAATCGTTGGCATTCTGCCCACAGGGAGAAAGAGGGAAACAATAGCTCCTTTGCTTCAGCGAGCATGTGTTAAGAAAGAATTATGTTCCTGGGCCAGGCTGGGCTCATAAATATGAAACATAAATGTGAAAAAAATTCTACCTCCAGGGGCTGGAGAGATGCTCAGCAGCTGAGAGCAGTGGCTGCTCTTCCAGTGGACCAGGCCTCAGTGCCCAGCACCTACGTCCCGTGGCTCACAACCAACCGCCCATAACTCCAGTGTAAGAAGATTGGACACCTCTTCTCAGGTACCAGCAACTGTGTCACATGCTCTCACACATGAATAAATAACAAATATTTCAAAACTGACGAAGTCCACCTCCAGAAAATGTAAAACGCAGCCTAACAGCGGGGCCTTGTGTGTGGTCACTTACCTATTGCGTATACGTAAAAATCTATGGTGTACTACAGAGAAACTAGCGTCTGTGATATATACACTTTGACTTTAGGGTCCATACTAACTCTTACCTTGAACAGTTAAAAAAAAAAAAAGACGTAAAGCTTTATCCTCAGAGGCTGTTAGATGCTAACAAATAAGGAAGGTGTAAAATTCAAAAGGTATACTGCAGAAAACTTTAGTATTTCTATTTGCTAACCTTCACCCATCAGCACAGAAGAGAAAGGCTTCTGTCTGTGTATTTGTTAGTGGAAAAAAGAAAAGCAACAACTTCAACCTCATACCATGCATGCTTAGAATCCATCAGAATTTGAATGTAGAGACCATTCTAGTCCACAGTAGATCTATAATTTAAGGGGGGTCAGGATGGGCACACATGTTCCTCTCTGATCTTCCCATGTAAAGTCCGTTCAGTGTAGAGAAGTGAGAACAGGAAAAAATTCAAAGTCTACAGTAAGGAAATGAAGCCCTGGTGAGGCAGTCAGCATAGGTGTGTGGATTGTAAAGAGTTAAGGAAGTGGAAACTCACAGCAACTGGTGAGAGGCTGGGAAGCTGACCTGACAAAAGGGCATCTAGGGAGATGCTGTGCTAAGCAGTAAGGCTGCCCCTCAAACCTGGAGCCTTCTACCGAAGGCTCATAAGCACCATAAAACAAGTGGCAGCGGGAGGAACAAAGACAATAGATACCAACAGGCTGGGCAGGGAAAGACCTCAGATCCCAGACCTGTGGTTTGATAACCAGGTGACTGGCCTACAGGCTATCTGTTTCCAATCTGCCCTATGAATGATGTGGCAGGTTTCACACTTTTCAGATTTCACTGTGTTTAATCTTTACTCTTCAAACAACACATGGGGGGGGGGGGCTAGTTATTGTAGAAACTTTGGCCGACCAACAAGAAAAGTTCCTATTGTTTCTTCAGCTTCCTTATCCAGTGAATTACCCTACCATCGTATTGCCTCTCAAATGCTTTTATGCGTCCTCTTTTATGACGTTACAGTCAGATCACTTGTCTCTCAGGAAAACTTTAATCTCCCTTTCAATTTATCTGGTATTTGGGTCTCAATCAGATTTGATTTTTTTTTCCATTTTCAGACTTCAGGGAAGGTCCATTCATCTTTGTGAGCATCTGAAATCAATAGTGTGACTTTTGAACGTTCAGCTGCCATTTCAGTTTGATTCCAAATGCAGAACAAGGTTACGATGCTACTTTTAATTGAGCAGGTAATTAAAGTAGCGTACAAAACAGAACTTGAATAAGTTCACCCCTATTTTTTTTTTTTTTTTAGTGGTGGTCAATTTCCCCAAGAGTATAAAAATTGCCTTTAAAAGGTCAAACATACATCTCATTGTATTAACTGAGGACGTGGCTGCTCCAAGGTATGGTTGAAAGCACTGGATGGTGCCATGAGAGGCAAGAGAGAGGGGGAGAGCAAGAGAGGAAGACAAAGAGATGCAAGCAAAGGAGACCCAGAGAGAAGGGCAGTCCTTTGGGGATCACATATGAAATATCCTGCAGATTCGATATTTACATTACGGCTCATAACAGTAGAAAAATTACAGATGGAATTAAGAAAGAAAGACGTTAAGAGAGCATATAGCCAAAATAATGTAGTCATAGGAAATGAGGTGTTGGGAGATGGAAGCCCATGAACTGGAGAAATTTAGGGTAGAAGACAGGGTCAGAAGATAGAAGAGACTATTTGTGATCCTGAAGAATCCTGGAAGCCAGCAAGTGCTTTGGTATGCTAATTAGCACCGCGGCCCTTTGTTCCAAGGTTTTTTGTTTGTTTGTCTGTCTGTTTGTTTGTACTTGACTGTCATATGGTGATCTGTTATAGTTACTGTTATAAAATTGTTTATTTCTACAGTTCTCTCTTAACCCAGCCAACACAAAAAAAAATTGAGACTCGTATTTATTTAATAATAAGCTTCACAACACAATAAATGAGCAGTTACTATTCTATTCTTAACCCTCTAAACTAATCTGGTTTCCTCCCTGCGTACATCAGAGATACCTGCAATTTGTAACCTCCTGATCCAGATTCTCTCCTGATGTCACTTGGATCTCTCCTATGACTGAATCCCCCTCTTCCTCCTCTAACTCCTCCTCCGCTGGCTGGCAGGAAGTCCAGCCCTATTCTCTCCCCTGCTCAGTGATTGGATGTAAGCTGCTTTATTGGCATACCAGGAGCTAACTGGGGAGCAGTGTTTACACAACATTGAGACCGGAGATTTTTAGAATAAGTATTACAACCAGATATGTGGTTATAGAAATCAGCATTTGAATTATGCAATAACTTTGTGTCTACAGTGATGTATAGCACCCAAACCTCAGCCATATCCCATCACATAAACAGGGGGACAACAAATTCGTGCAATTAACATATCACAGAGGATCGAGGCAATTAGAGAAAACAAAGTCTAAAAAAAATTCATCTGTGGAGAAATAATAAAAAGAATAAAAGGGTTAAAGAAAACTTTTAAACTCTTTTTTTAATTTTTTTTTTTTCAAAACAGGGTTTCTCCGTGTAGCCCTGGCTGTACTGCCCATACTTTTAAAGCAGTGGTTCTCAACTTGTAGCTCATGACCTCTTTAGGGGTTCCATATCAGATGTCCTGTGTGTTAGATATTTACATTATAATTTATAACAGTAGCAAATTTACAATTATAAAGCAGCAATGAAATAATTTGATGGTGGGGGGATCACCACAACATGAGGAACTGGATTAAAGGGTCGCAGCACTAGGAAGGTTGAGAACCCCTGCTTTAAAGTCTTTCAAGTGCTACTAACATTATGATGAGGATACTTTTTTGTATTAATGCCTTGTGCGTTGTGGGACATTTAGTAGCACTCATTGGTCTAGCCACTAGACTTCAGCAGCAACTCTCTATAGTCACCAGGTATTTTTAGATAACATGAAACACTCCCTTTGAGGAGGTGGATGCTATGACTTGAATATAAAATGTCTCCACAAGCTCATGTGTCTAATTCTGGGTCCTTAGCTGGCAGTGCTATTTTGAGTGGTGGTAGGATCTTTAGGAGGTTAGGCCTACCTAGAGGTTGCCGGTCACTATAGCAGCACATTCCGGGGGGAGGGGTCTCTCTATCTTGCCTTGCCTTTTCCTTTGTCCCTTTGCTCTACTTCCTGGCTGCCGTGAGTTGAACAACTCTGTTCCACCAGGCCCTCTCCTCCATAGAAGACTTCATCTTCTCCAACAGTAAGCCGGAATGAGTAATTCCTTCCTAAGTTTATTTCTGTCAGGTAATTTGCTCACAGCAACACCCAGACTAAAACAGTGAGATAGAGGCCATCACTCCTGGTTGCAAACCACTGACTCATGCTCTACTGCACTAAAGGCCACCGTGCATTCTTTTCAGTTCACACACACACACACACACACACACACACACACACACACACACACACACAC